>NW_007729293.1:69613-69832 GCF_000696425.1 Galeopterus variegatus | reverse complement strand
CTTTTTCCTTCAATCTGGTATTTCTGTTTCTCCGAGCCCAGGGCTCCCGAAAATCCCGGTGTTGGGTTCCTTCGAGACTCCAGGCACTCGCCCTCGCCAAGGTGACGGAGGGTAAAGTGACGACTTCTATCCTCCTCCCTCCCGGTTCGTCTCCGAACCTCTGGGACTGACAGAATATAGGTGGGGACGCCCTCTATATTTGTGTCTTTCCCTCCCTCC
>NW_007729293.1:65990-69603 GCF_000696425.1 Galeopterus variegatus | reverse complement strand
GAGTTACTGTTTAATGAGTACAGTATTTCAGTTTGGGAATATGAAAAATTTCTGGAGATGGGTGGTGGCGATGGTGTAAGGCCCCATAGAAGACCCCAAAGGAGGCACTCCCTAAAACATGGTGCTTTTCTCTTCCGGGTCCTAACAATCTCACCAGTGCCAAGGTGCAGCCTATCAGAAATCATTACCCACCCCCGGCCAATCAACTACCGCCCCGTGTACTAACCACCCTCTCCCGGAACCCAGCTCTATATAAATGTATGCTTCTCCCCCAAATAAAGCAGAACTTCTCCGGTGAACTGTCAGCTCGGGTCCTGTCGTTCTTTCATTGGTGCCGAAACCCGGGAGTAGCTCACCAATTACCTGAGGGGACTCCTTCTCGGACCTCCTTCACTCTCTTGGCGGTTCCCTCTGCTGACGCTTCGCCCTCGTCCATTTTCTCTGGCACTGGCTCTCCGCACCCACCACCGCTCACCTAAACGTAAGTCTCTCTCCAGGGGTGCCATCTTAGGCTGGGCTACCGTAATTGTCTGGTATCCCTCTGACGCCCGGCCCTAAGACAGAGAATACACCCCACCACAGCCTTCAGGGCACTGGGAAGACCCCTAGGAGATTTATTCAACCTCTGCCAGCACCAGAGAAAATGGAAGGAGATTCCCTACATCGAGGCTTTCCGCCTACTTGCCCAAAATCCCTCTCTCTGTCTCACCTGTTCTCCCTCCCAGGTTCTCCTTGCTTCCAAACCCCCTCTATCCTCGCTGCCTCCATTATCCCCTACTTCTGATGGTTTTGACCCTGCAGACGAACCTCCTCCGTACAGACCCCTACCTCCTGTAGTTCCGTTCCCCGAACCCCCGCAACGGCTCACTCCGCCGCCATCTTCTGCTCCACCTAACCCTTCCGCTCTCCCTCCTTCCCCCTCCCCCTCTGCCTCTTTCAGACCCCCTGTAACTCGTTCCCGGGGACTCCTCCCTTCCTCTACCATGGCTCCTCTCCGCAAAGTAGCTGGTGCTGAAGGGGTTGTTAGGGTACGTGTTCCCTTTTCATTAGCAGACCTTACTCAATTAGAGAGACCACTGATCCCACCACTTACATTAAAGAACTCCAATGGGTTCTCCAGGCCTACAGCCTCACCCACCATGACATTTACATGTTACTAGCTAACATGAAACCCATCGCACTAACCCCGCCTTCCCAATGGGCCCACGCACAATTCCCGAACAGGATCCCCATTGGGATTATAATACAAACCAGGGTATCCAGGCCTGAGACCAATTTGCCTCCTGCCTAATTGCGGGTCTTAAAAGGGCTGCCCGCAAAGTTGTCAATTTCCAAAAGGTTCAAGAAATCCTCCAAAAAAAGGAAGAAACTCCCTCCAAGTTCCTCAATCAACTAACTCAGGCTCTCCAACAATACACCAACCTAGATCCCACCTCAGAGGATGGACGCCATGTCCTCATGACATATTTTTTGGCCCAATCCTACCCCGACATTAGGGCTAAGTTAAAAAAACTAGAACAGGGTCCCGCTACCCCACAAACCGAAATCTTATCAGTGGCATTTAAAGTTTTCCATAATAGAGAGGAGGAAAGGGAACGGCGAAAACAAAAGGCTGATCAGGCTAACTTCCAAATGCTGGCCCAGATAATAAAAATGCCTTCCCGTTGCTCTACTCGGCCAAACGCACCCCCTGGGGCTTGCTTCAAGTACAAGAAGGTCACTGGTCTCGATCCTGCCCTTCCCCCAGGCCACCCACCACACCCTTCCCTAAGTGCAAAAGGCATCCTGGGCATCTCAGACACCTCTCGTGGGTCTGGCTGAAGAAGATTGACAGGGCCCTGGGTCCTACCTGACCATGACCATCACAAAAAGCGAGCCCAGGGTAACTATTGTTGTGGATGGCCAACCCGTTTCCTTCCTCCTGGACACAGGAGCCACTTTTTGGGTCTTAAAGGAGTTTCAGGGCCCAACCACACTTAACATTTCCCTTATAGTTGAGGTAGGAGGAAAACATATATACCCCCACAGAACGCCTCCACTAACTTGCCATATCGAAGGTGTTCCTTCTCCTTTTTCCCACTCATTTCCGGTCATGCCTCAATGTCCCATTCCCTTATTGGGTCAAGACATCCTCGCTCGGCTACATGTCTCCATTTCCATATCTTCCCCATCTTCTACAACCCCTTTCCTACTAGCACTCCTCCCTGAAAGCGATCAGGACACATACCCTTCTCTACTGCATCCTGTAAACTCTGTTGTATGGGACACCACTACCCCCTCCTCTGCACATTGTGTCCCTGTAACAATAAGACTTCACTTGGACCAATCCCAATACACGACACTACAAACAACTTACCTGGACTGTCCTACCCCAAGGGTTTCTGGATAGCCCACACATTTTCGGTCAAGCACTAGCTCAAGACCTCAAACAATTCCATTCATCTCACCCTCAGTCAGTCCCTCTTACAGTATGTAGATAACCTTTTACTTTGCAGTCCCTCTTGGGAACAATCACAAATGGACACAGCCTCACTTCTCAACTTTCTGGCAGATAGAGGATACCGCGTTTCTCCTTCTAAGGCCCAAATATCACGCACCACTGTTACCTATTTAGGGTTCCAATTATCCCCCTCCAAAAAATCAATCACCCTTGACATGAAACAATTACTATCCTCTTTACCCATTCCAAAAACCAAAACAGAAATTTTGTCCTTCCTGGGCCTAGCTGGGTATTTTAGGGCCTGGATCCCCAACTTTTCCCTAATGGCCCGCCCGTTGTACAATCTGGCCAAAGGGGATCCAAATGAGCCCCTGTCCTCCTCCCCTAATAAGACATTCCAAAAACTCCGTCAGGCCCTAGTCGTGGCCCCCGCCCTATACCTGCCTGAACTCACTAAACCCATCTCCCTTTACGTACATGAAAAGGATGGACAAGCCCTGGGTGTGTTGGGACAGACGTGTGGCCCCTCCTTCGCCCCAGTAGCATACTTGTCCAACCAGCTGGATACTACTGTCCGGGGCTGGGCTCCCTGCCTTTCATGCCCTGGCTGCTGGACATCTACTGCAAAAGGAGGCTTATATATTAACATTTGGTGCACCCTTAACCATACTCTTGCCTCACCATCTAAAGGACCTCCTCACCTACAAGGCTCTACACTCCCTTCCCCCATCCAGGCTTTTAGGCTTACTTTCCTCTTTTCTAGAAAATCCTGATATTACCTTTCTCCCGTGCTCGCCTCTAAACCCTGCTACCCTTCTCCCTATTCCCTATCTGCCCAACACCCCAATCCATAACTGTTTAGAAGCCCTCCAAAATTTCATTCCTTGTCACTCCTCCATTTCCAAAGGCCCTCTAACTGAGGCCAATTACACACGGTTCACGGATGGATCCTCATTCAGAATTGGGTATAAACATTATGCAGGCTATGCTGTGGTTTCTTTAGACACAATTGTAGAGGCCCAACCATTACCATCCAGTACCACTAACCAAGAGGCTGAACTCATTGCGGCCACTCGGGCCTGTATACTTGCAGAAAGTATATCCCTTAACCTATACACAGATTCCAAATATGTTTTCCACATACTCATATCCCATGCAGCAATTTGGAAAGAA
>NW_007729293.1:65241-65696 GCF_000696425.1 Galeopterus variegatus | reverse complement strand
AAGGCAATGCCATAACTAATTCTGCCTTAATAGACAAGCTCCTTGAAGCCTCTCGGCTACCCACACGGTTAGGGCTCTCCCATAACCCAAGGCAATTGCAAGGCAGACGATGCAGCATGAATGGCCGCCACCGCAGATCCTGACACCCCAAACGCTTCACTCCTTCCTCTTCTACCAGACACCATAGGCAACGCTGCTCCAACACCAGATGATAAATCTTCTCTTTTCCATCTTCTCCATGATCTATTCCATTCAAATCCCCAAAGTTTAACACTCTTCCTCCAAACTTTCTTTCCTTTAACTTCAGCAGACAAAGCTCTTCAACAAAAAATCTCTCGCAATTGCTCCATCTGCCAACGTACCAATCCTAACACTCCATTAAAAGCCAAAGCAGGGCCGGCCTGTGGCTCACTCGGTAGAGTGCAGTGCTGATAACACCAAGGCCCCGGGTTCGG
>NW_007729293.1:64551-65231 GCF_000696425.1 Galeopterus variegatus | reverse complement strand
CTCACACCAAGCTAGGGGTAGTATCCCTGCAGCAGACTGGCAGATCGATTTCACCCACATGCCTCCTGTTAAACGTCAACAATACCTCCTAGTAATGGTAGATACTTTCTTTGGGTGGATAGAGGCCTTCACCACCACTAAGAGGGCCACCACTGTGGCTTCCATACTCCTCTCCCAGATTATCCCAAGATTCAGAATGCCCTCTTCCATACAAACAGACAAACAGAGTTCACTGCTCAAATAATACAAAATTTATCTCGAGCTCTCTCCCTCCCTTGGCATTTACACTGTCCTTACTGGCCCCAGGCCTCAGGAAAAGTTGAGCACGCCAACAGGGCTCTAAAAGACATCCTTACTAAACTATCTCTGGAACTTCACCTTGACTGGACCCGCCTTTTACCCCTAGCCTTGTTCAGACTCAGGGTCCTCCCAAAGAAACCTTCAGACCTCTCCCATTTTGAAATGATGTATGGGAGGTCCCCTTTACCTCCAGGAATCATCCTTAAACAAGATACCATACCCTCCAACCTAGCTATCCCGCTACTTTCCCATCTTCTAGCTGAACTCTGGAAACACCAGGATTGGCTATTGCCTAATCCTACCTCCTCCCAAAACACCTCCACAGCACACCCTGGGGATTTAGTATTCTACACTTCCCCAGAGCCACAAAGTCCTTTAAG
>NW_007729293.1:64120-64503 GCF_000696425.1 Galeopterus variegatus | reverse complement strand
CTCCACCGCTGAGTCCCTTTCATTCCTACAAAAACAGGTCACCTCCCTAGCCAAGGTAACTCTCCAAAGCCGCCGAGCTTTAGACCTTCTTACTGCAGAGAAGAGAGGCACATGCATCTTCCTCAGGGAAGAATGTTGTTATTATATCAATGAATCAGTCTTAGTCGAAACTATCATCCTCAAACTCACTGATCTGGCCTCTAGCCTCCGGGCCACGTCCAACTCTAACCCCTTTTACATGGATCCACATTTCCAGGTTAAAGCCCTGCCCTCAAGGCCCACCAACGAACCTCACGGAAGCTACAAGTGAGCCTGAAGTTCAGAGCGAACCCTCTCAAGAAAACTATTTCTGCACCCCTCATCCCACCAACCCCCTTAAACTT
>NW_007729293.1:24884-63245 GCF_000696425.1 Galeopterus variegatus | reverse complement strand
TTTCCTCCTCCCACGACGCCCCCCTCCAGCAGGAAGTAGTTTGGAGACCTCAATGACCTTATCCCCAATAGAGGAAAAAGGGAGGAATGTAAGGCCCCATAGAAGACCCCAAAGGAGGCACTCCCTAAAACATGGCGCTTTTCTCTTCCGGGTCCTAACAATCTCGCCGGCACCAAGGTGCAGCCTATCAGAAATCATTACCCACCCCCGGCCAATCAACTACTGCCCGTGTACTAACCACCCTCTCCCGGAACCCGGCTCTATATAAATGTATGCTTCTCCCCCGAATAAAGCGGAACTTCTCCAGTGAACTGTCAGCTCAGGTCCTGTCGTTCTTTCAGGTGTAATTTTTGATTGCTGAAGAAAAATAATGTCTTCTTTTGCCATATCTATACAGCTGTTAACATCTTCCATTGAAATATTTGTGTAGATATCATATATTTAATTTCTAAATGTGATTAAACTCCAAAAAGAAGAAAAACAAGAATTCAAAAACATTAAGGAAATAATGGCTGAAATTTTTCCAAATTTTATAAAAATTATAAAGCACAGATTCAAAAAGATGAATAAAACTATAGCAAAAGAAACATAAAGAAAACTGTTGGGAACC
Organism: Galeopterus variegatus; assembly: GCF_000696425.1. Taxonomy (NCBI): domain Eukaryota; kingdom Metazoa; phylum Chordata; class Mammalia; order Dermoptera; family Cynocephalidae; genus Galeopterus; species Galeopterus variegatus. The sequence goes on along the minus strand of NW_007729293.1, from coordinate 62,635 downwards.
ATTATAATAAAATTTCTGAGCACAAGTGATAAAAAAGAATCTTAAAAGCAGCACAATGGTATATATATGTATATAAAATAATATGAAACATACTTAAGAAAGATTTTTCAAAGGAAACTACTCAGTCCAAAAGACAATAAAATAATGTCTTTAAAGTGCTGAGCTATTAGAAAAAGAAAACTATCAACCGAGAATTGTATATACAGTGTAATATCCTATGAAAATAAAGGCCTAATTATGACTTTTCAGACAAAGGCTGAGATTATTCATCAGCAGCAAACCTGCAATATGTTAAAGGGACTTCTTTAGGGAGAAGGATCACATAAAAGAATAGAAAGTACTAGAATCAGTATATATGGAGGTTAATATAAATTAAATATTTTCTCATTTTTAAATAACTGCAAAAAGATAATTGGCTTTTTAAAGTATACATATATACCCACCAGCCATCAATAAAAAACCAAAAATTAAAAATAAATAAATAAAGTATATACAAAATCAGTGATTTGTGGGGTTTATAATGTATATGGAAGTAAAATGTGTGACAAAAAATAGTACAAAGAACAAGACAAGAGAAACAGACATATGATCTTATTTCAGACACACAAAGTGACATAATGTTCTTTGAACATGGATTAAAATAAATTAAAATGACCATTGCAAATTTTAGAGTACTTTTTCAAAATTGTTTTGGTGCTTTCCATTTCCACATAAATTTTAGAATTAACATGACAACTTCCACAAAGAACATTGGCTGAAATTTCGATTGGGATTTCACTGAGTCTATAGATCAACATGGAGAGATTTCCTATCTTGACAACGTGGAGTCATCAGATCCCCAACCACGGCATATGTCATTGTTGATTCTGTTCCTTAGTCCTTTAAATAGTATTTTGTAATTTTTGGTTCACAGGTCTTTCACAAATGTTGTCATATTTATTCTTAAGTATTTAATATTTAGGGATATTATTGTAAATTGTATGTTTTTCTAAATTTCATAAATTTCGACTTGGAGAATACTAACTGAATTGAACACTTTATATGAAGCTATAGTAACCAATAAAGTGTAATATTTGTGTGTGTATAATCAATGGAATGGAACAGAAAATCTAAAATATACCCACACAGGTATGGTTTTGATAAGCTACAGGAAATAAAGTCATTTCAACAAATGGTGCTGGCATAACTGGATATCCAAATGCACAAAAATAAAAATCAATGTATTTAAAGATTAACTCAAAATTGTGGTAGATCTAAATGTAAAAGTTAAAATTATTCTATAATTAAAATAAAATATAAAGAAAAATATATGACCATTGGGCAGGCAAAGAGCTTCATAAACAGGGCACAAAAAACATGAAGCATAAAAGAAATTTGACAAATTTTACTTTATCGAAATTAAAAAGGTATGCTCCTTGAAAGATACCATTACGTAAATTAATGTCAATCCACAAACTGGAAGAAAATATTGACAATTCATATATCTGACAAATTACTTACATCCAGAATATACAAACTAATAGTAAATCTCAGTAATAAGATAAACAATCCAGTAGAAACAGGCAAATCCTCTGAACGGACTTCTCAAAAAAGAAGATACGCAATAGCCAATAAGCACACTTTCTCAAATCATTCGTCATCAGGAAATTTAAAATTAAAAACACAAGGAGGTACAACCCTATTACCATTAGAATGGCTAAAATTAAAAAGACTGAAAAAAACAATAGTTAGTGAGGATAGGAAGCAAGTTGAACTCTCATACATCACTGATGGCAATGTCAAGTGATATAGTCCAACCTTGCGCCTGTTTTTAAAAAGTAACCTTTCCACTTTTATTTACTCAAGAGAAATGAAAGCTTGTTTCCACATTTACACACAAAGACTTATATGTGAATGTTCATAAGAAACTTTACTTATAAGAGCCAAAAACTGGACTCAAACCAAATGTCCACCAATAACTGAATAGAAAAACGAATTGTGGCATGTTGATGCAATGAAATACTACTCAGCAACAAAAAAAGGGACATGTTACCAACAAAGGACATCGTGGATGAATCTCAGAAACATTATGCTGAGCAGAAAAAAGAGGCCAGAACAAAATTGAGTTATTTTGAGTCCTCCAAGAAGCAGGCACTGAAATGGAATAAGACAGTGCAAGAAGTGAATTGGGGGAAATGTCTGGAAAGGACAAAGAGGTCAGAGCAGGAGTAGGAGGTGAGCCCCTTCATGGCATGGTTCAGGTGTGATACCCGTGAAGGGTGAGGTAGAAGGAGAAAGTAGTAGGAAGAGTCTAAGCCTGCAACGCAATTCTGAGAAACTTTCTTCCAGGTCAACGGCAAGTCCTCAAGATAAAATATTCTGTTCTAATCATCCCATGGGAAGGGGCCAGCACTAGCACCTTGCTGAGCTCAGTTATTGCTGGGGGCAGGCTGGGGTACGGGTGATCTCCATGCAGAGCCAGCAGTGAGCCAGACATTATCAAAACATAATGTCAGTCCATTTAAAAGGAGAGATAACAGGTAGGAGCAACCTCTGACCTTTCCAGTAAAGCCAGATGTGGTTTTCTACCTGGCAGGGAAGGGGTATGCTGAGTTTATGCTGGTCAGGAAATTCAGTATTGACAGCCAGAGGATGTAACTTCCCCACAACACCTTAAAGACAAAATGATGCTCCAACACTACTGACATCTCCAAGTAAACAGTTGCACACCGTACCACACCAGCACAACTGCTGGGGGAGGGCATATTAATTTTCCATTTTTATGGTTGGTTTTGCCAGAGGTAACGTCGCTGGAAACACCTGCCCACTTTCCCTTTCATTTTCTTCTAAATGTGTCACTGGTCTGACTCTGGACTTCCATATTTCTAGCACCTGTGGACTTCCAAATCTTTCTTACATAATTCTGTACGCATTTAAGAGAAAATGTGTTGCCATCAGCCCACTAGTCTAGGTTTTTGCAAACAGAAGGGCATATGAGTTGCTTTACCCTGCCACATTGTCAAATAGGGAATCTTTCTTTTCGTAAACTCCTCTGGCTTCCCTCGCCTATATTACCTGTCTGGATGCTCTAGATATGTAAATGGTATGCTTTTCCTCCAGATTCTAACAATCTACCTCTGGACTCTCTGGCCTTGTGGGCAAGAGGTGTCCTCTCATACAACCAGCATTCTTCCCTTGCCTTTCCTGTCAGTGCACTATTTTTAAAATTTTATTCTGATTTCCTTTTCTCTAACAAAGGTTGTTGCAACTCAAAATTCGTGGTAATCAGGTATTGAGACAGCTGAGCAGTTTTTTCTGTTGCAAAGAACTCAGGGTTTTTCAGTTTGAGAGACAATAGAATGAGTGCATTGGATCTTTCTTCTTTTTTTTTTTTTTTTCCAGTGAGTCACTATCACAAGACAAATAGTATTCATAAATACAGGTTATGCTCTTTTCTCATTTAATCTCTAATAACCTTGTAGATAAGGGGAGGTTCTTTGCAAACTTGAAAACTATTGCCCATCTTTCCTACTTTTAACTTGAGGTTAATTCAGGTCTTTATGTACTTGTCTTCATGACTGTTTTAGTGGGATGTAGGAAAATTCTGCCTCAGGGCTGCTTGTCAAACATGGTCTGATACCATGAGAACTGATGGGAGCAGGTCAGAGCAGTGGGTACCAGCACAGAGCCTGCTTTAGGCTGCCTGGATTTAATCTAGCTTTATTATATATGACCTTAGGTGACTTTCTTAACCCCTCTTAACTTCAATTTTTTTATTACCAAAATATGGTTAATGATAGTACTTATCCAACCAGATTATGATGAGACTCTAATGGGTTAATATTTGTAATGCACTTAGATATCAATATTTGAAAATAATTGTTATGATAGAGCTTGACCCATAGCAAGACAATAGTTTGAGGCAAGAAAAATCCTGTGTTGGTAGTCATGCACCACTGGTATTAGATCCAGACTCCTGAATGCCCTAAGGTAAGTTACTTAAAATGGTAAGTAAATATGTAGCAGGGAGGGCTTGGAAAGATCAGAAGAATATCAAGGCAAGAAAGTTGTGTTGCAGATAAGAGGACGTGGCTGAGATTGTCAGGGAGTGGAAAGGAAGCAGAAAGCTCTGGTAAGATACGGACTGTGTTTATAGTTTTGTGAAAGATAGCAAGGTGGAATGGCATAAGTAATCTGTAAGAGATAGTAATATTTATTCAAAGGAAGGAACATTAAGAGTCTTTCTGTTAAATAAATACAAGACAGAAACTTCCTGATTATTAATATTACTTTTCCCATCTGTATAATCAGGACCTCGTATATAATAGACACTCAATGTGAGTTTGAGATCAAGCTATATATATACTAATATTTAACTACTCCAAGGCTGTATTACTTCATCTGTAAAATAAGGGTGATGATAATTCCTACTTCATGGAGATATAATGAAAATAAACTGAGGTCATACAGTCCTACAATCCTGATAGACAATTGTTCCTTGCCTTTGGTTTAGACACTGGACTTTACGGATTGTGTATAGACAGGATGGATTGTGCTAATAGTAACTGCATTTTTTTCTTTTTTTTTTTTTTTTCTGATGGCTATATTGACATCACTACAGTGCAGTACATTTAATATGCTTGCAATTTATTCAGCTGGCTGGTTGTACAATAATTCTGGTGGATTTTTTTTTTTTAATTTGGGAAGATATTTATTGCCTCCAATTTTTCAATTAAATTGTTTCAGGACCACCCTCAAGTCCTGTGATTCACTAGAAGGACTCACAAGATGAATAGCAGGTTATTCTCATGGCCAGGGTTTATTCCAGAAAATGGATAAAAGGATATAGCAAGAAGATGTATCAGGCAAAGGCCGAAGGACTCAGGCACAATCTTCCAAGTCCTTCCCCCAGGGGCCTTTTTCTATCTAGCAGTGACCTACAGTATATGTGTAAAATATTTTTGCCAAGAGCAGCTCATTCAGTCTCTCCATGTGAGGTTTTTACGGAGTGTTATTCCATAGGCTCATCCTGCTATGCAACCAGTCATAGGAACTGCACAGGACCCCAGTATTAGAACTCAGGACTCCCATACACCATCAGTCTTGATGTTTGCACTTTGTCTTATGACACAGTGACTTATTGGGGAAAAAGTGGAATGATTCTTTGTTCTCATTCTATAGCCTAACTCAGAAACTCCAAGTCCTTGGCAACAGGAAAACTTCTCAGCTGTCTCAGAATCTGCTCATCAAGCAAAAACTTTCTTATATAATAGGAAAACAAAATTTGCACAAAATTATCTTAACAAGTCCTGACGAGCTGATGCCCTCAATCATGCCTCATTGTCCTGGGCATATATAATATCATCCATCACTAACAGAAGGAATATTCCGAAGGCCACACTCACAAGATTTGGCCAGAAGTCAGTCACAGTTCCAGGTTTCTCCAGAGCTATGCAAGGACTGAATAGCCTGGTATGATATGTTAACTCTTTTCTCAAAAGTGTTATTTTATTAATATTTTATATTGCACTGATTTAAAATTTCATGTATCAAATTTTTATAAAATGGTCCTTCAGTCCATTTTTTAAAACAAATTTTATTGTGTCTATTTAAGGTATAGAACATGATGTTATAAGATATACATACATATATATATATGTATGTATATGTGTGTGTGTGTGTGTGTGGTTTACTATAGTGAAACAAATGAAAATATCCATCATCTCACATAGTTAACTATTCCCTTCCCCTTCCCATGGCAAGAGCAGCTCTACCCTACTCATTTAGCAAAATTTCTGAGTACAATACAATGTTATTAATTACAACCCTCATATTGCACAATAGATCACAATAGATCTTTCCACTTGTTCATCCTACATATTTGCTACTTCGCATCTTTTGCCCTATATCTGCCCATTTCCTCTCCCCCACACCAGTCCTGGTAACCACCATTTTATTCTCTGTCTCTATATATTTGATCTCATGTTTTTAAGACTCCACAGGTAAGTGAGATCATGCAGTATTTTTCTTTCCGTGTCTGTCTTATTTCACTCAGCATAATTTCCTCCAGGTCCATCCATGTTGTGGCGAATGGCAGAATCTCCTACTTTTTAAAGGTTATTATTCCATTGTCCATACTAGGGTACTTCAAAAATTTGGAAAAATAGAATTAAAAGATAATACAAATCTTTCCATGAACTTTTTGAAGTACTCTCTCGTATATACCACATTATCTTTATTCGTTCATTCATTGATGGACACTAGGTTGTTTCCACGTCTTGGCTATTGTGAATTATGCTGCAATAAAGATGAGAGAGAAGATATATTTATGAAGCAATGATTATATTTCCTTTGGGAATATGCCTAGAAGAGAGATTGCTGAGTCATATGGTAGCTGTATTTTTAGTTCTTTTGGAAGCTTTATACTGTTTTCCATAATAGCTGTACCAATGTACATTCCACCAACAGTGTACAAGGGTTCCCTCTTCTCCACACTCTTGTTATTTCTTGTCTTTTTGATAATAGCCATTCTAGAAGGTGTCAAGTGCTATTTCATAGTGGTTTTGATTTGCATTTCCCTGATAATTAGTAATGTTGAACACCTTTTTATGTACATGTTAGCTACTTGTTTATGTAATCTTTGCCAAAATGTCTATTCAAGCCCTTTGTCCATTTTTTAACTGGGTTATATGTTTTCTGCCTATTTAGTTTATAAATCTCATATATTAACCCCTTATCCGATGTATGGCTTGAAAATATTTTTCCCAGTCTGTAGATTGCCTTTTCATTTTGTTAATTGTTTACTTTGTGGTGCAAAAGTTTTTTAGTTTGATGTAGTCCCACTTATTTATTTTTGCTTTTGTAGATTGAGCTTTTGATGTGATATCCAAAAATATCATTGCCAAGGTCAATGTCAAGGAGGTTTTCCCATATGTTTTCTTCTAATAATTTCATGGTTTCAGGTCATATGTTTAGGTCTTTTGTTCATTTTGAGTTGATTTTTGTGTGTGTTGTAAGATAAAGGTCAATTTCTTCCTTTTGCACATGGAAATCCAATTCCTCCAGTTTATTTTGAATATCCTTTTTTTGCTTCCCTTAACAGCTTGCATTTGGCCTATAATATTGGAAAGAATGACCTTTACTTGGGTAAATTCTGAACAATCTCTGTGGTGGGGAAATCTCTATAGGACATGGATACTAACTGACCCCAAAGCCTCAGGAAGGGAGAAAGACTGCTCAGTACTAGATATGACAAAGACCTGATCTTTCCTGATCAAGGTAGAATGTTGATGAAAGAGAGAGGTGAGGATGGGGAAGGCCAGGGAAGGAGAGAAGGAGATAATAGTCAGCAAAGTAGCAGAAGCCTGTGCCTTGAGAGTATTGACCCTTTTCAGAGATCTCAGATGTTTTTGCTGTCAGTAAACATTATGTAGAATCAGAAGAAGGGGCTCATTTTAGCATCTGAGATGACAAAGGGGCAGCTCACATAGAAGACCTGTACAGAGGTAATTGTGAGGAAGTAACATCTCTTGAATTTGGAGACATGTGCGCAGGCCCTAAAATTGGTAGAGCATCTCTATTACACTTGGGTACGTTGTGTACTCTACAAGTATGGGTATACCATTAATATCCGTAGTCATCATGAATTCTACATTTATCATAGCAATTTTCTTGAAGATTAAAGCAAAGCATCTTATAGAATTTGTGGATTTTTCTAATTCATGTTTCAGTGTGCCATTTGGGATAGTAAAGGGGCTGAAAATGAGAAATCAAATGGTACATATTTGATAATAAATATTATCAAAATTTCATATAATTTAAAATAAATATATTTTAAGGACAAAGAGGTTTTGTTGGACAGAGCAAGAGAGATTTAGTAGAATACTGATTAAATTATTAACAGCGGTTCTTCCTTGGGAGAGGACTTTGTAAGAGGTAATTTTCACTTTATATATGTATACAGTATATATTACTTTTATAAAAAAGAAGTCAAAATGCCCATAAATTTGAAAAGTACTTCTTTGATTGGTTTTTATAATTAAAATGCACACTATTTCCAGGGGTTTTTCACACATGTGAAGGCATAGTTTGAGGTTTACATTGCACGAATGAGTTCATAGAATCAAGGTATTTTTCAGAAACTGCTGCTGCTGTACCCTTTGGACATCTCTGGACCTGGAGGAGGCTCACTTCTGCAAAGCCAGATTCAGGTTTCTCTAGCTAATAATTTACTTAGAAACTTCTCCTTGTCCACAGGCCCCAAGGAGATGCCACCCTTTCTCAATGTCCCCATTTTCAAGTGATAAATGATGCAAGGTTGAATCCTATTACTTTGCAGTTTTATTTAGGGATATATAGTAGATTAAATAAAAGGGTATCTAATGATGAATATGACACAGCATTTCAAATCCATACCCTCTCAGGAATTGGCTTTCATTAACTGCAAAAAGGAAGCCCTTAGTATATCAAACCCATGCTCAGATTTCCTATTAGTATCTAACAAGTGAAATTCAGGTAAATGATATGTTATCAGGGTTCTTGCAAGGAGAAATGTATGCTGAGTTTTGCAATTGATTTTCCAGAACCCACCCTAACAGAAAGATAATGGAAACAAATTGTTTTAAGCCCAACTTAAAAAAGGTTATTAGGAATGGCCTTGGGCAGCCCTGGCTTTATATTTGTGACTCTGAGGCACATTTGAACAGAATTTGGAATTGTGTGAAAAATTTTTAAAACCTTTTTTTTTTTCTAAAGACCTCTTTGTTCAAATCCTTTGCCTTTTAAACAAGATTCCAATTAACTAAGGAGGAAGATAGGATGGTTTTAGCTTTTGTTATATGTGGAACTTTTCGTACTTTCAATAAATGATTTCGTTCTGCTTGGTACATATACTTCAAGCACCTGGCTATGTACATCTCCCAAGTAAAAAGGAGCTGAGATAGAAACCTGTCTTCCATTAAGAAGACAGAGGATTTAGACAAGCATTTGCAATTGGGAGGAAAATGCCATTAGCAAAAATCTCCCCCAAGAAAAACACGGAGAAAAAATGTCTTCATTATATGTCTGAAATAGTTTTTGAAGGTAGCTATGGAACATCTACAATTTCATTCCAGCCAGGCGTGGTTGTGAGGTCAGCCTTATCAAACCTGCACCACACTGCAAAGCCTGTGATTAATTGCCTTCCAAGAGATGACGGGCACTGAATCTATTATTTGGGTAATAATTAATTACTGTACTTATGAGCTTTCCAGTAGACTCGAAGGCAGCTCTTGGTAAAAGACAGGAGTGTGTGTGTGTCAGGGGCAGGGGTAGTACTGATCCATGGGCTTTGAAAGAATGGAATGTTTTGAATGTCACTTGGATAAAAGAGTACTTCTGAGGGTTTCCTAAAGGTGGGCTTTACCAGAAGAGGAGAACAGATTTATACTTCTTCAATTCTGAAAATAAAACAAAGGAAGTGAACTATTCATTCAACAAACATTTATTGAGAGTCAGGACTAGGACTGACTTTTCTAGCTCATAAACTACTGGAGAGTTAAGACGACTCTGGAGATGTTTATAATATAATAAATAAAGTGCTGTGTTAGGAGTTGAACCTCATATCATGGGAGCACATGGGAATGTGTTATGGTAGACTTTCCAGAACATCCTCAGAGAAGGCTTAGACTCTGAATCTCCTCATTTAATGTTGTTCCTTTTAGGAGCACAGGTGTTACAGCCTATGCCATAGTCACTACCTTCATCCCCAGCAGATGTCCGTGCAGCAAGGTTGAGAAAGAATGAATGGCGTGCAATGAAATGAAAGGACAAGCTCTGCCTCTTGCTCACCAGCCCCGAAATCCCACGCAGAGGCTTGGACGAAGGTGCCAGCATTCCCCCTGTCTTCTAATCCCAGCCGTGAGCCATTAGCACTAATTCAAGCATCCAGGGCCACCTGATAACTGGCATTCCAATCTCCAGGCAGAGGGTGACACATCAGGCCCTGCATTTGATATGGGATAAAATAAAGAATAAAACCCTTGACCAGGTTCTATTTCAGAGTATCCTGAATTTTTCTCTCCTTCTCATTTAGGTAATCAGACTATCCAGCCCAGATCAAGGAGGCTTTCTGAACATGGGCAGACCATAAAACAGTTTTAGGAAGTCTCAAGGAATTATTTGTAGAGGGGGAGACTCCACAGGTATGTCCTGAACGATGAGGCAGAGAGTGGGAGAGAAGCAAGTGTGGAGGAGGATGGGTGATGTTCATGCGGAAGCAGAAGAAACTTGCAAAATCCCAGAAGACAGAGGTCAGTTCAGGGCTTTTAAAGAGTTACATTGAGCTGGAGAATGGGGTCAAGAGGATGAATCCACAAATCCTGAGGCAGCATAGGGAAAAGGCGGAGATCCCCAGGGTCTCGCTAATTGCATGAAGACATTTCCATTCTATCCAGGGGCAATGAGGAGCGGGGGTGGGGTCGGGGGAGGGTTATATAAATTGTGGTCAGAATTACACTTCAGAACATCACTCTGGGCAGTGTGTGGTGCATGAATAAGAGGAAGGTCAGTTGGGGCCTGTGGCAGGTGCCTGGGTGAGGGTGGTGGGGTCTGGAGAGGGTGAGCGTGCTGGTGAAAAAAGAGGAAATGGCTGCATTCGAATGTCATTACGAAGAACTGCACTGTGTTCATTTCAGCTCCCAGAGCAGCATAAAAAAAATTTTTTTAAATGTAAAAATATGCTAGTATCTCACTGTGCTCGGGAATATGTACAATCAGATAAGTCTGCAGCCTCCCTTCCACCGGGCTGATCGGCTTTAAGTGGATTCATCCCTCTTTGGTGGGTAGAAGGGATGGAGAAGCGGTGAAGATCACTGCCCACTTGAGAGTGACCACAACCGGCTTATTAAATTCAAAAAAAACAATTCAGTTGAAAACACTACCAAATCCTAGTGCTGCATGTTAAAGCAATTAGTGACACTTTTCAGCTGATTTACCCGGACTGGGAACACAGCAGTGTGAGATACGACAGGTCTGCCTTTCCAAGTTATTCTTTCGCATTCAGGCTGAAGGAAAATCTTTTGCTGATCATCTGATCCATCCCCTTGAGACCAACGATTATTGCAGCGCAAACTTCTCCATTGACCTTTGCCCACCACGTTGATCTATGCTTCATTAGTTGTCGCTCCATTTCCAGGTGACCTTTCTTGGTGAAGAATCATTGCAGGGAAGTTGTCAGAAATGGCATCAGGGCGGATCCATCTCCACGGGTCCTCCGCTGGATTTAGCAGAATCCCAGCTGCGTGGCTGGCACATCTCACTCTTGCAAGTACCAGAAGAAGCACTCTGCAGCCTCTTCCTCTATAATTTGTCACTTTTCCCAGGTCTCGGGTGAAATCCCTGACCTAACACATTCTGTCTCTGTTAGTGAAGCCTCAGGCATGTCCATCCTCCAGAACCACCAAGTTTCTTCCTGATTGGCCCCATCCATGCTGTCCTGCTGTTCCACGCTTCTTTCTATGTTGCTTCTCTCTCTACAGGAGAAATAAGACCCCACAGCCTACTTCCTGAGTCTCTTCTCTAACAATTCCTCCTCCTCATTCTCTCCTGTCTAGAAGATGAGCTTTTTGTCCCTCTCGAACATAGGTAAATACATGCCACCTGTTGAAAGTTCCAATCTAGATACCCTCTGCCCTACTCTTTTCCAAGGTAAAAAAATTCCAATTACATTAACCTTCCTGTTTCACTCTTTTTGAATCTGCATCAGGACCAAACAGGGAAGAAAAGAATGACTAGCTTGAAAGAAAGAAGAAACTGAGGCACAGGGAAGTTCATTGATAGAACCGTGGTCACTCAGTGATTTAGTGACAGAGCCAAGGACTTGAACTGGGTCCACAGACCAGTCATCCCAGTTTGCCCAGGACTCAGGGCTTTCCTGGGATGCAGAAGTTTTAGTGCTACAGCCAGGAAAGTTCCAGGCAAACTGGGCTGATTTTGTCACCATGGGTCTGTACAAAACTGTTGGATATGAGCATGTTGTCACATCCAGGGTAGGACCACAGAGTGGCATCTAGAGTCCGAGCAATGGATTCACAGCCTAATTCCTCCACCACCTAGCTGGTAACTTAAGCTGTTTCTCCTCTCTGGGACTGAATTGCTACATTTTCAGAAAGGATATGACTGGACAATTATTTTGTCTACCGTGGCTATTGCTGCTATGAACATGCATACATACATATACATATATATATATATATACATATATATGTATATATACACACACACACACACACATATTTATTTGAGCACCTATTTATGATTCCATTTGTATGAAATATCCAGAATAGGTAAATCCATGCAGAAAGGAAGCAGGCTGGTGGCTGTCAGGTGCTAGGGGAGAGGGGAATGCAGAGTAACTTTTTAACGGGTACTGGTTTCCTTCTGGGGTGATAAAAATATTTAACAGTGACGTAGAGGTGATAGTTGCCCAACATTGGGGATATAGATGCAATTCAAGTGTTCACTTTCAAATGGATCATTTTATGTTATGTGAATTTGATTGACCTCAATAAAAACTTATGTTAAATTTACATATTGGGGGCAGACACTTTTCCTCTGGCCTTGGACTCCACTGTGGTTCAGCGTGGCACGGCTCCCTGCCCACACCGGCCACACTGTGCAGGGGGCCGTCTACCTCCCCTCTCATGTCCTCTCTCCATTCCCCAAACTCTTCATCCTCAGGGAGCTTCCAGCCAATGCTTCCACCTGGAGAGTCAACAGACGGGAAAAGGGTGTGCGGGAATTCCCTCCAGAGGTGTTTGCATTTGGACAAGGGGCTTCTGAAGACTGCACAATCTTCAAAAGGAAAGAGTATTTCCAGTGAAGAGTTTCAGGCTACACAGAGGACGAAAGGGGGTGAATTTGGGACAGTGGAGCTTGACTGTTTACCTCGAGTCACACAACTCAATTCTGCCTTCAGGTCACACGCGATATGGCCACAACAGACTCATCCTAACCCTCTTCCCGCTGGATTCTGCTCTTCATTTGTTCTCTAACGCAAAGAATAATGAAGATGAATATGAGAACACCACCTTCCACTTACTGATTGGTCTAAGTGATTTATTTTCTCAAGAACCCCACAAAATGGGTAGTATTATGCTTCCCATGTTGACAGATGGGGAAACTGGGGCACAGAGAGGTTAAGGAGATTGCCAACTGTTGCACAGCTAATCAGGACAGAGTTGGGATTTGAATACCAAAGGTCTGCTTCCAGAACCCCCTTTCTTGACCATATACATCACCCTGTGCCTAGCTTCCTAAAGCAGGACACAGGAGTCATCCCAAACCCCAAACTTCCCTCTCTTGCAGTCAGTTACTATTTCCTTACTACGCTAGTAAATTCCATTGCCCCCTTTCTTAGATTGAAGCTGTTATCAGAAAGCTCCCAACAAAGAAAAGCCCGGGACCAGATGGATTCACAGCAGAATTTTACCAAACATTCAAAGAGGAAATGACACCGATTCTTTACAAACTATTCCAAAAGATTGAAGCAGAAGCAAAGCTTCCAAACACATTCTATGAAGCAAACATCATCCTGATACCAAAACCAGATAAAGATATAACCAAGAAAGAAAACTACAGGCTGATATCCTTGATGAATATAGATGCAAAAATTCTCAATAAAATATTAGCAAACAGAATACAACAGCACATATGTAAGATCATTCACCATGATCAAGTGGGATTCATCCCAGGGAAGCAAGGTTGGTTCAACATATGCAAATCAATAAATGTGATCCACCATATTAATAAAATCAAACACAAGGACCATATGATCATCTCTATTGATGCCGAAAAAGCATTTGATAAAATCCAACACTCATTCATGATAAAGACCCTTTATAAATTAGGTATAGATGGAAAGTATCTCAACATAATCAAAGCCATATATAATAAACCCACTGCCAATATCATCCTGAATGGGGAAAAACTGAAAGCTTTTCCTTTAAGAACAGGAACCAGACAAGGATGCCCACTCTCACCACTCCTATTCAACATAGTTTTGGAAGTTTTAGCCAGAGCAATCAGAGAAGAGAAGGAAATAAGGGGCATCCAGATTGGAATGGATGAAGTCAAACTGTCCCTGTTTGCAGATGACATGATCTTATATATTGAACAGCCCAAATCATCTATTAAAAAACTCTTAGAGGTGATAAAAGAGTTCAGCACAGTAGCAGGATATAAAATCAACACACAAAAATCAGTAGCATTTCTTTTCACCAATAGTGAACAAGCAGAAAGAGAAATCAAGAAAGCCTGCCCATTCACAATAGCCACCAAAAAAATAAAATACTTAGGAATTGAACTAACTAAGGATGTGAAAAATCTCTATAACGAGAACTATAAACCACTCCTGAGAGAAATTAGAGAGGATACAAGAAGATGGAAAGACATCCCATGCTCCTGGATTGGAAGAATCAATATAGTGAAAATGACTATACTTCCCAAAGTAATATACAAATTTAATGCAATCCCCATCAAAATTCCTATGACATTTCTCACAGAAATGGAAAGAACTATACAATTATTTATCTGGAATAACAAAAGACCACGAATAGCCAAAGCAATGCTGAGCAAAAAAAATAAAGCTGGAGGTATTACTCTACCTGACCATTGCCCCCTTTCTAGCTACATTCCTGCATTGTTAGATTATCTCTGCTCATTTTTCACCTTAATTGTCTCAATGCCTCTTAACTGCTGAAGGGAGATTTCTAAAATAGCTCATTTGTTTGGTAGCCTTCGGGTGAAGCTCTGACTCCCTAGAACAGCTCCTAACAGCCCCCTTGGTCTGGTTCTGCCCTAGCTCTTGTTCTCCAGCCAAGCCAAGTCACTGCAAGTTTTCTTCCTATGCCTTTGCTTCTCTGAAGTCTGCCTCTTTGCTCATAACCTTTGAACAATTTACATTCCCCCTGTTCCTTCTCCTGCACCTGGCTCACTTCTGCCCATTCCTTAAGGTCAAGGCAATAGAGATAGCCTCCAGCTCTAACTAATGACCCTCAGCTGAGCTGAGCGCCCACCTCCCTATTTCCACCTTTATCATAACACTGGTCAAACCAAAGCTGTCATGGCCCTCCCACCCAGAAGCCATTCCCTTTCTGGAAACATCACCTTAATTCATCCTAGAGCAAGCACATCATGCAGCTCTTGGTCCATGAGGTTTGGCTGGAGCACCCCCAGAGTAGATCCGGGGGCAGAACCAGATCCAGGTCCAACCAGTCATGGTACTCTGCATTTCTGGACATCGTGATTGACTCAGTTCACAAAGGTAGACCAAGTCAAGCTAGTTTTGTTATTGTCACCATTAGAATCATTGGGACAATGGGGTCTCTTTACCCTGATATTGCTATCTATGGGACAGTCTGGGTCCCATGGGTCCCTATATGGAGAGGATTTGCATGCAGGTGAGACCAGTACAGATTAAAGCAGAGATAAGAGCCAGAGATAAGGAGAACACAGCTTGATGGCATCCTTGGAGCAAAGTTTAGAAGCCATGGAAGTTTTTGATAATATGAATCAACAAATCTCCCTTACCATCACCTGCAACAAAGAAAATCTTGACAAGTTTAGCGTTTTTATTGTTGATTTATGGGTCTCTGTGTCCTCTTAAACTGAGAGCTCCTCTAAAATCCAACATTTAGTGTGGTAAATGGTAGGAATATGAACTAGGCTAATGCCTGCCAAATGAATACATGCCACATATTAGTGATCTACTGTCCATTCTCACAAAATCATCCTTGTCTTTTTAGGGTAATTAGGGTCCTGTGTATGTAAGTGGACTAATCTCTAAGTCTAATCTATCCTTTTCAGGAATAACCCTCCTGGAAAGTAAAGACAGCATCCTTACTCCTTTCTGACCTAAATTCCAGTAGCTACATGGAAGAAAAATTTCATCAGTGGACAAAGACTTGGACTCCTCCAATTGGGATTGGACTCCCAGGCAGTCAAGGGAGGCATATGGTGATTATGCCTAAAAAGTTATCTTATGCATAAATGACAAATGGGCTGATTCTGTGCATTTATCTTAATCAAAATGTCCCTTCATCATTGGCCAATATTTTTTTTTTTTTTTAAAGATGACCGGTAAGGGGATCTTAACCCTTGACTTGGTGTTGTCAGCACCACACTCACCCAGTGAGCGAACCAGCCATCCCTATATGGGATCCGAACCCATGGCCTTGGTGTTATCAGCACCGCACTCTACCAAGTGAGCCACGGGCTGGCCCATCATTGGCCAATATTGACCGTAGTGAGCAACCCAGAATCCCTGAAACAACCATGAACATACAAGGGTACTTCAAAAAATTCATGGAAAAATGCAATTGGAGGATAATACAAAACTTTCCCTGACCTTTTTGAAGTACCCTCATACTCTGGACTTGAATCTTGGAATTTGGTTTCAGTTGGTTAATTTTTCTTTTCTGGGGTTTCAGGCAACATCATAATGATGGTGCTGTACCCATTTAAAAAGCCATTTGAAAAAAACACACTTAAACAACCCTATTAAGAAGAGTAGCATTTGTGTGATACAGGGAAAGTCATTTTAAATTTCTAAACAGTATATAGTGTTCATCACCTTGTGGATATTCTAGACTGTGAACATACAGTTCATGAATGTAAACATTTTTAATTGTAGAGTTTAACAAGTAATTTAATACTAAAATGATAAATTCCTAGAGGTGGTGTGAAGTCTGTCAGATTACAGGGCAGCCACGGCCATGAGACAGAACATTTTTCTGCCCCATGGTGAAGGGTGCCGTGGCATCTGACGCTTCCCCGCAGGCTGCTTCTGGCATGGCAGGAGGGGGCGACCCTGGCACAATGCCTGCATTTTTATTATGCCCCACATTTTTACCATGCTATAAGGTTTGATGAGTCTGTTTCCATTATATTACACTGTTTTATTCTAAAAGGAGCCCATGGACAGGTGCTGGTGTCACCTCCCATTGACAAATGGGGAAACTGAGGCTCTCAGGAATAGACAACATGTACAAAGTCACACAGCTGGGAATAAAAGGTACCAAGTATGTTACCAGATCATCTCACTGTAAATTTTTCCCTTTCTGCCAGACTAACCTTTAGTTAAACCCCTCTTTTTAAAAATTCTACTATGGAGTTGTCAGTAATTTATTAGGGCATCTTCACTTCGAAAGAAAGTTGTGCAAACTTTCCGTCCTCATTGCATTATTTTTCTTACAAAAATCATTGTTGGAAAAAAAGAGAAAAAAAGACATGTGGGCTTGAAAAAATATAGGAATGATTTATATTCCAGCATTTTGCCAGAGACTTTTTTCTTTTCTTGATTAACCAAATATCATAGAGTCCTTTCAGAAAGTTCTGGTTTAAATTCCACATGTTTTTACCTACATTAAAGTGGTCTGAGAACAGTAACTGTTGGTCAGTGGCTCCATTATGCACTTTCTGAAATAAGACATGAAATAATAGAAATGTTTCTTGATCTAATTCACATAAAGGAGAATTATTACAGTATTTGTTGGTGGATTTTTTCATCACGATTTGAGAGGCAGAATGCAGTTTTTGTTGTTTTTAATCACAGTTTCCAAACTCCAGTAGAACAATTCAGTCACCAAAATTTAAACAGCTGAGAAGTATTTATTTATAAATTATGTCAGGCTTACAGGGAAATTAACATTTAGAGTTTGCAAAATAAAAAGTAATCTGAGATGTTTAGTATCGAGAAGTAATTTTGCAGTTCTTGAGGCAGAATTCTGTTTTTTACAATTCTACTTATTAAAAAGATGAGACGCAACTTCAATAAAATGTGAATCCAAAATGCTAAGACACAAATATATAAGGCTTCACAACTAGACATCGCCTGGTTCAACATACGTGAATATATAAGCCTGATACATCTCATCGAGAACATGCAAATTCCCAAAACCGGGAAGTGACAGGGACGAGAGTAAGATCAGCATTAGCTCTTGTGATTCTCAGGCTGATCAGATGTTTCTTTTCCATCTTCCATATCCCATAGACCTGGGTAGGTTGGCTTCTGGGACAGTAAACAGTCTGGCTCAGGTCAGTCTCTTGGGAACCTCCATGGGCCCCAGAAGAGAATGTTGCATTGAGTGAAATGAACAATGAGGTGCAAACAAGGAGGCAGGAATGGGAACAAATCCAGGAACATCAGAACTAGGACCCTTCTCGTCCTATTTCTGTATGAGTAACCTCCCCTACCCTCCCTCCACAGGTTGTACACCTCTGCCCCAATGTTCTGGAACATCCCATCACAGTTCCCTGAGGGCCTGTGCTGTGGCACACCTGCAGAAGTACCTGTTTTAAATGGTTATGCAAGGGGGAACCAGCTGCCCTGGGAAATAAGCTGGAAGGAACTCAGACAAGAGAAGGAATGATCTCGATACCCTACACAGCTGGGCCTCAGGCCTGTTCAGGCTCAGAAGGGGCTGCACCTTACCTCTGCCCCATACATGCAGGGGACTCCCACCCCTCTTTTGGGATGGGGTCCAGGTAGTGTTCTTATTTGCACTAGACAGATGGAAACCCTGAGGCCCAGAAGAGACAGCAGTGTGCCTGAAAATACAGACCCAGAATGTATGCAAGTTTAGAATGGACCTCAAGTTAAAGACTATGTTAAGTGACTCATGGCACAAGTGGTACATGGGAATGTAAAAAGGTGTGAGGGTCGAGGATTAATTGTCAAAGGGTTGTGTGCATCCCACTGAAGGTGAGAGAGGTGATTTTAGGAAACATGGATAAGTATTTGTTTTGTTTTATGTTTTCTATCACTTTATTATGAACACTAAAAAAGAGAGAATATTTGAAATAATTGTAAACTGAACATCCATATGTCCCACCACGAGTTTCTATGACTGTTACTATCTCATTGTATTTGCTTTTTATTTTAATAGTTAACTATATTCAAATTGTATGTTAGGAGAAAAGTATAATTAGCACATCAAATGCATCATTTCATGGATATTTTGGCTTAGGGCAAACGAGGAGTAAATATTTAAGTAAAGAAAACAAGTTGAGTAAATAAAATATATGAAATGATAGAACAGTTAGTACCCGCAGAGGGCAAAATAATGAGGGTGGAACGTGAAGTATTCTAGTCCCTGGAACAGAATCTCAGCCAAACGAGAAACCTTAAACATGCAGTATTTTGCCAAGGGCTTTAGCTCTTGCTTTTTTTGTTGTTTGTTTTGTTTTGGTTTGGTTTTTTATCAAAAGTCTGTGCAAAACTAAGGCCGATAGTGAATATCCCTATGGTATATTTCAGAAAACATTAAATAATGTATTTCTAAGTGTAAGAGCCTTTTCTTAGTAGTGTCTTTACTTCAGCAGGTAAATTTCAGCAGGACGTGGCAGCTGTTAACACACAGGCAGTGCTCATTTGGAAGCAGAGCATACACAAGCCTGCCTCTCCCCTTGTCACTGTGAGAAGGACCAGGTCTGTCTTCTAAGGTGCAAGAACTTAGGTAGCTGTTCTGATGTTAACAGGGAATTTGAGAGTATGGATGGAATCAAAGTCCTTTAACTCTGCAGAAGCAGCTGGACAGGGCTCCAGCTCAGGCTAGGGGTTCTGCTTTTTCATGAGGTTTTAAAGTGGTTGCTGGAGTTTGGATGTGTTGTCCCCTCCAAAACTCAAGTGGAAATTTGATCTCCAATGTGGCAGTATTGGAAACTGATTGAGTCATGGGGGCAGATCCTTCATGAATGGATTAATGCTGTCCCTGGGGGAGAGGGGATAAACGAGTGAGTTCTTGTTCTATTAGTTCCTGCAAGAGCCCGTTGCGTAAAAAGGCCCTGGCACCTTCTCTTTCTCTCTCTTGCTTCCTCTCTCTTGCTTCCTGTCGCCATGTGATCTGCTTGTACCTGCCAGCTGCCTGTCACTTTTCTGCCATGAGTAGAAGTAGTCTGAGGCCTGTGCCAGATGCAGCTGTCCCAGAATCATAAGCCAAATAAACCTCTTTCCTTTATAAATTACCCAATCTCAGGTAATTCTGTTATAGCAACACAAAACAGACTAAAACAGTGGTGTCTCATGATAAGCCTGTGACAGGGCAGCTGTAAAGTCCTTTCCTCCCTTGACTGCTCCTTATCTCACTGGGGGCAACCACTCTGTCTATTTTTTCCTGCTATTTATTGTCCCATGTAAAACATGAATCAATATCAGCATAATAATCCGGAAAAGGATCCATGGAGCAAAGAGCAAAGGACAAAATAATATTTCTATAACTGGAGGATATCAATAGATGACCCATAAATTATATATTAACAGATGAAATCAAAATGCATCCTGAAACTTCCCTCATTGAGGTAGGTTTCCCATGATTATAGGTAGATATTCCACAGTCATGCATTCAGTTCATTTACTCATTGCCTGTACTACTATGCCAGTTATTCTCTAATTTGTTTTTCCCTAAAACCCACAGTAAGAAACACACATACACATAAAATTAAAACAGGAAAAAAAGAGAAAACAAATAAATAAGCAATTAGATAAAATGTCACCATATATTCAATCAGTAAACCTTAGACTGCCAAACTTTGCTGGTGGTTGTGTGAGCTATAAGGTTGCTTAAGCCAGAACTTAATGAATTATACAAACCACTGTAAAAAGACTGTCCTGCAGTAGCATGTTGATAACTAATTATTTCTGCTCAGTGGCTTTTAGGAAATCCAAAACTATAATGACCTGTTTTCATCAGATTGTGCCTTGATTTTATAACTTTATTGAAAACATGCAGTAATTTAACTTCCCTGATGAGGAGCATGAATCCTGAACAATGTTCTGAATGTGTCCGAATTTCTTGACTAAAAAAGTGAAACTATGCTTTAGTATAGTTGACCTTAGGTGACTGTGAATTATTATATCCGCATTTAAGTCCTATGACCACCAATGCTGACTGCTTTGGTAAAAAGACAAAACCGCCTATTTACAGCACCTGCCTCACCCCTGCGATTTGAAAATGATCAGGGTAATTAAGGGCCCCATCTCTTGCCTGTTGATGACACCCTGGCCATGGCCATGGTCTTGCTGCTCTTCCCTGTAACCCTGGGTATTTGTAGAGTGAGAAGAAATATGGAAAGACTGGAACTTGGGGTCATACACTATGTAGAGATTCCGTGTTATGAATTCTGAGCTACATTAGAATTTAGAGACAAAACAATTCATCTAAATTCAAGTGAAATTTTAAAGGAGCAGACAAAACCACTCACACTTACTGAGCAGCCTCTCAATGTTTAGAAAGTTCCAATTCTCTCTTTCTATCTCTCCCTCGACCTTAGGGTTCAGCTATAAAGACAAGATAAAACACAATAAAATGATTGCTGGGTAATGTTAAAAAGTAAACTGAGCCACAATAAAATTTTAAAGACTATTTGAACAAACAGAGATTCAGAAATGGTTTGGAAGCTCCACCAAGACAATGCAAGGTTTTTATAGGACAGACACAGAGATAAAGCAAAGAAAGTATTTAATTGGTTGCATTTTTACATTCGTTTTATTCTCTTGGTAAGTCCCTAATTATATAATTACAAGTTTGTTGTCCTCTTCTGATTGATTGAGCTTAAATTGTTTTCCTTTAATATGGAGGTTTACAAGAAATAGCTCAAGTTAGGTTGCACTTATGTTGGCAAATCAAGCAAGGTCAAGGTCACTTATGGGCCCTAACTGGCTTTGTCTGCTCAGAAGTTCTTCAGGCCCGGTCTCCACTGCAATTTATGTTAGCAGGAATACATTACGGTGCTGCAGCCCCTTCGTGTTGTAGAAATTGGGGGCGGGAGGCAATCTGTGCGGTATGAAGGTAAATGAGAGGCTGGTGTTCAAACCCAAATCCAACACCCATTACTTATGTGATCTTAGTCAAGTACTTTCTAAGCCCTAATGGGTACTGGAATAAAAACATACTATACTTTTAGGATACTTATTCATTTAATCAACAGTTATTAGCAAACTCCTATAAAAACATTATTTTTACTGCCTGACATCGTCCTCCACTGTAATTCTGGAAAATGCACCTCAGTTTGCACTAAGGAACTACCAGTCTCTCCTGATCCCAGCAAAGAGACACATGCCCCAGCATGTGACCCAATTAGGCTGATAAGACCCAGGGAGAAACTTTTTCTAGAACTTCCCAGGACAATGAATAAGAGCTGAAGTTTTTCTTGCCCTCCTGCGGTCTAGTGAAAAATGAAACTGAGGCCAATAAAGGGAGAAGGCAGAGGCAAGAGGTAGAAGTAAATCAAGTCCCAATACTAGTGTCTGGACCCTGAATCCAGTAATACCTAAAACCCACCCTGTCCCTGATTTCTCAGCTCACAAGAGAGTTCATTATGTAAGTTTGAGTTGTGTTCCAGTCACTTGCAAACAAAATTCTCCTAATTTTTGCTATGCAAGACAATATGCCAGACACCAGAGCTACTGTGGTGGGCACAATCCCCATCTTCAAGAATGCTGCAGTCTCTCAGCGCAGATGGGAAGTAAAGAATTCAATTTGTAATTAGATTGAAATTGAGTTTCGTCCTAGAAGGGAACTAATAAGGTTCTGTGATTTTGGATAAAAGAGTCTGTAATGATTGACATGAAGGAGCGAATGCAGATCTCCAGGCTCAGCACCAGCCCAGGGTCAGCACTCCATGACTGAGAACTGTGAGCATCACGACTCTCCTTCCTCCCTTGATGTCACCATTGTGGCTTCTACAGGAGGACTACACTGAGCCTTGCAGACTGAGCTGGCTTTGGGTAGATAATAATCAGGGACTGAAAAAAGATCTGAATATTTCAGTCCAGGCATCTCCCCTCAGTTCCAAACTTATCTTCCTAACCATTCACTGACCTTCTCTTCCAGGATTCCTAACAGGCCTCTCCCATGTAAAGTGCCAGAGCCGAAGGCTTGACTCTCCACCCTACAACCTATTTCCTCCCCGGTAAATGCTCATGCAGTCTTGTAGGGGGTTAGGTCAAAAGCACAGGCCCCTCCGCAATTCCTCTCTTCCTAGCATTCTGCACATCTATCAGCACTCCCACTAGGGTCCACATTCAGCACTAGCCAGAATCCAGCCACAGCCACACCTCACCATCTCCATGATCCTGTTTCAGCTCACAAGCACTGACTACCTGGATTCCTAACCTCTCTCCTACTTACCTAAATGCTTCCATCCACCCCTTCACCTGTGCTTCACATAATGGCTAGAGGACGGTGTGCCTTCTAATATGCATGTTAGATCATGTCACTCCTTAGCTCAAAGCTACTGGTCTGCTCTGACACTCAGAATAAAAAGGAGTGTGGTCTACATGGCTTCATGAGACCTGGCTCCTGGTGACCACTTTGGTCTCACCTCCCTCTGTAGCCCCCACTGCTGCCCATGGAGTCCACCACACACTCTTTCCTCAGGGCCTTCCGGCATGCTTGGAACACTGTTCCAGTTGTAGTCACTTCCTCGCCTGCTACCTCTGCTTACATGCCATCTGTCACAGAGCATCCCCTGACCTTCCATTCTCAATGCCACCCTCATCACTCGACATCCCCTTACCTAGCTTTATTGTTCTCCCTACTCACCACCATCCACCAAACTACTCATTTGTTCATTCACTCATTGATCATCTGTGCTCCTCACAAGAATCTTAGCTACACAGGAGAAGGAGCCTTTGTTTTCTGTGCTCACCACTGTATCATCTACCTAGACTCCATCGATGGCCTACTCTTGTTCTCAGAAACACAGGACCGTCTTAGACTTTAAATTTTGTACTGAAGGTAAGCCACACCTTCCAGAACAGCTTATGGCCCTGCATGGTCCTGGACCTTCACATCATATCGTTTCTCCAGTGGCAGGCAGAATTCTAAAACTGTCTGATGACTCCCTCACATCCGGATGTTCCTCCCATGATTATACTAAAGGGATTTTGCCAGTGCAATTGATGATGCAAATCAGTTGACATTAACATAGGGAGATTATTTAAGTGAGCTTAACCAGTCTCTTGAGCCCTTTAAAAGCAAAGAGTTTTCTCCAGCTTAGAAAAGGAAAGCCAGAGAGCATCAGAATCAAAGCATAACAAAGATTTAACGTGTTGCTGACTTTGATGACGGTGGAGACCACCAGCCAGGGAACAAGGGTGGTCTTATGTCCTAAGAATGGCCCCTGGAAGACAGCCAACAGGGAATGGGGTCCTCAGTCCTACAGTTGCAGAAATGATTGCAAGCGCAGTGAAAAAGCCCAGACAGTGTACTAGGAGGGTCAGGGGAAAATTGAGTGTGTAAATCACATAGTACACAAGTCAGTTATTATATTTTAGCTCTGATTTTTGCAAAGTGAACATTATGTTGTTTCTAAATTACCTTCAGCACAGCCCAGAGCCCTGTTGCTTTCTTGTTTACCAATGATATTAGTCTTGTCAAAGTAATTAGCTTGGAAATTACTAATTACTAATCATCTGATCCTGGTCATTGTGATCATGTATTTGTAGAGAAGAATGCTGAGTTTGTTTCATCAAGAAGCTAACCAACTTTCAAGTTTGAATTTTTAAAAGTATTCATGGAAAATTTTTTTAAAAACATACTTTTCTTTGTGGCCGAATTGCAGTATCATTTCCAGGGTGTCTTAGCCAAGCCTGAGTTACCTGGAGATGTAAATATGACAACGTCTCCCTGAAAGTGAACTGTAGCCATGATCATTTTTAGAAGCTGCTTGAGCCTCGGGCAGATTTGGAACTGTGTACTGGAACACACACAGTTGGTGTTTGGGTCTGAATATCATGCTTTGGCCTCGTCCATCCTGTTGGATGGATCTGTTTGATCTGTGAAGACAGTCGCAAACAAGCTGACGTGGGTTTACAGAAGTGCAGGGAAGGTTTTGTTGCATAAGGATCGATGTGCTGTGGATCTTTGTTCAGATACAGCCTTTGACTCTTACAGTGAGATCTTGTTATTTTGAAGTTTCTGTGCTTTGATGCCCTCACTGGTAAAATGTAGATGATAATTGCATCTATCTCATAGGGTTGAGGGAATTAAATGAGAGTCCATGTAAATTCTTAGAGAGTCGCTTTTCATGGAGCACTCAGGAAATACCCTTTTTATTTAATGTTACTATTTTCATATCATAACCATTTTTTTTCTAAATCTTTTAACTACCATGGCTGTTTTCATTTTTGGTGGCTAGCCTGTACTGTAAGGGGATCCAAACAAACTTTATCAGTGGTTTTGCATTGTAGAGAAAATCCTTTACCTAATTTTTTTTTTTTCAGTATGATTTCAGCATTAATTGATCCATTTCTTATCCAGACTCTAGCAGGTCCTTGACGCTGGCAATACCACTAACCCACAATTAGACAACCCTATATAAAGATACTTTTATAAAGATTTTTATAGCCTATTGGCCACAGGAGAGTATTTAATTGTTCATTTGTTTGTTTGTGGGGTGGGGGTGCACTGTATGAGTTACCTAAGGCTGCTGTAACAAAGTATCATACACTGATGGCTTAAAACGACAGTAATTTGTCCTCCCACAGTTCTGGAGGCCACAGTCAAAAATCAAGTTGTTGGCAGCATTGGCTCCTTCTGAGATTTCTGAGGAGAGTCTGGTCCAGGCATCTCTCCCAGCTTTTGGAATTGCTGGCAATGCTCAGCATTCCTAGGTGTGTGCCGACGTCTCCCCAACCTCTGCCTCTGTGTTCATGTGGCCTTCTTCTCCCTGTGCGTATATCTGTTAATGCCCACCCAACGTGCTCCTTAATTAATGCTAAGCTCACTTACAAGTGGTGGTGGTGGAGGACAGAAATCCGTTGACAAGATAACTAGATGATAAACTTCATCTAGATCTTTTGGAGGCTTATTTTCCACGTGTTTAAAACTGAAAGCCGATTGCGATGTCAGCTGTAATTACCAGAGCCCATTACACGGTCGAGGGCAGGTGGCACTTAAAGAAATTGTGCAGATGCTGAAACTTGTCTCCAAGAGACCTCCACAGAGCCGCAATCTGAGCACAATTGAAAACACAACTTAAAATAGATCAGAGCCAAATCTCTTGCAGCCAGCAGGTGACAGGAAAGTGTGCTGAACATGAAAGTGACAGGCAGTTTCAAAGCAGGGAGGAAAGCAGCTTCCTTCTGATTCCATCACTGTAGCCTATAAAGGGAGCACTTTGATTCTGTTTTGAACCTCCTACAATGACCATCAGCCTCACTGTGCTTGGAGCTCCCAGGTGCCCGACCCCCTCCCCTTTCATGGACATTTTCCACTGTGACAACGCACATGAAATGTTGACAAGGCATACTCAAAAGAGGCTCAAGGATCAGGGTGTATGTTAGGGGCTGCTCACACAGGTACCCTCTACCTAGTATGTGCCAAAATTCCAGATTCCCAGAAGGGAGCAGGTGTTCAGCATAAACCACATCACTTGTATAAACATTCCACACAAAATAAGCCATTCTTATCAAGAAATGATGGGTACCCTCCCAATATCTAAGTTACCATATGCCAGCCAAGGAAGGGCCAACCTTGCAAGAAGCCTTTCTAAGGATGGCAGTCTCGGGTCTGCATTGTTTATTCTTTTCTGCACCGGATCCAACATGGATAAGTGAGTAACTATGTCCAAAAAGTAAGGGAAAGCCTCATGGACAAGGTGACATTGAGCTGGGCTCACAACAGGCTTGGCAAGCAAACTTCATTGTGCAGGCTGGTTGCCTGCAGTGCTATGGTGGGGAGCATGTAGGGTTGGGATGGTGCGCTGGGACAAAGTAATATGACCAATTAGTAATGTCTGCTGTGAACCCGGCATGGCAGGGATCGGGATTTGATTAATTGTTCTGTTAACTGTTTAGATTTAAGAAAGTGTTGGAGAAAAAGTTTAAAATGCAGATAACAGTCTATATGTAGCATCCTTTTCAACACTATCACGATACCCTCCTTTTGGTTCTGGTGTACACGTTCCCTTTTCTTCAACACCGACTCATTATAATCATTGTGGCTCTTCTCAGCAATGTCCTTCCTCCTCTGGCTTCTTTCCAGTAACAGAACCACAAAGATCATGGATGCTTCTGAGGTCAGTGGTGTCTGCTGTGGTTTCTACAACAGGGGATGGACATTGTAGTCTCATAGGCTAACTACGGCCCAAGGAAGTTGCATTTGGGCAGCACTGTCTTCCTTTATGGTGAGATGCCCAGCCATCTGGCTTCTCCTATAATTTCAGAAAATATGAGAATATTAGGCTTACATTTTCAGATGGCAAAAATTGACTGGACATAATGTGGTGGTGTTAGGTGAGTGTATGGGATAACCTCTGAGATAAGATCTACTTGATAAAGTGTAGTAAATTATTGGAAGATGGGGATTGGAATGTTCCAGGCAAGGGAATAGCAAATACAAAAGCCCTGAGGCAGGAACTTACCTAGTGGGTTTGTAGAGCAGATAGAAGTCCAGTGTTGCAGGAATGAAATAAATGAATGAGATGAAGTGGGAGAGAATACAGCATAGATAGTATTTGGTTTATCTGCTCCTTAGATTTAGTACTAAGGGTTAAGGTAAAGGTGAACTGGCATGCTGAAGCTACCTTTATAGGCTCAAAAGAGGCAATTGTTAAATTTTCAGGAATTTGGTTAACTGATTATTAAACACAGCCACTATTAAAATTTAAATTATAAAAACTTATAATTTAATAAAGTATAATAAAAGCAAAGATAATAAGTACTCAAAAAATACTACTTCCTAATTATTTTTCTACATTTTGCTATTATGCATGTTCTTAAAGTCACTTGTGTCTGTACTATCTGGATGAGGAAATATTTAATGTTGTGCTACTCCACACTCAGTGATGTGACGTTGGAAGCTTGAAGTCAGCTGTGGCGGAAATGTTTACTCCAGAGAAATTGACAAACACCACAAATCAGGACTCGATGAACTGTTCTGTTGATTGTTTAGACTTAAAAAAGTGTGGAGAAAAAGGTTAAAATGCACATTAAACTTAAAAGTATATTGTGTCCATACCTGTTTCACTATGAATAGCACAGAGTATTGAGGATATAATTTTCCAGTGTTCAAAAACTAGTATCTAATTTAGGAAAGAGTTCCCTTACAGCATTGGTGAATGAGTTAAAATTCCAAGAAAAATCTTTTACGTGTTTCATTTTCATTTTTCTTGTTAACATGGACGAAAGTAGCAACATGTATGTCAGAACTACAACTCTTCTTAAATATTGTAGCAACATTTTTGCTGAATCTAATAATAATCAAGCACTTATCACTGTCTGATTTTACGGCAGAATTGTTAATGAGAAAATTATAAAACCTGATGGTGGAATTTCCGAGAATTAGCAAATCACACCAAAGTAATGGGTGTAAAATCATTAATGACTTGGCTATATGGATTTTTATAAAGGATATTATGTATTTTATTATTATTTGTAAATTATGTGCCATATGGCTTTTATATCAGAATAATTGATAATAACCTTCAGAGAGCCCATTTTTATTAAATATATTAATTAGAATTAATTAATTAATTCTAACACATGCATAGTTTCCTTGAAAATAAATAACTAAAACACCTTGGCAGAGTGATAGCAACTAGATAAACACATTTGCCCAATAAATATTTGTGGAACGAGTTTATAAGTAAAATAAAAGCCAATTTATCATGCAGTCAATCAACCATACACTTTGCTATGTACTCATATTTGCTGTATGTAAGGCAATGCAAAATGTCTTAAACTGCTTATGGATTATAATAATTTTAACCTGAAGGGCTATGTAAGCAAAGATCAATAAATATTCATAGAATAAAAGCTTATTCTTCTCAAATAAATTTCTTTGAAAAAGCATTAAGACATATATTCTATTTTTTATAATGCAAGCCCAGAATGAGCTTTTAGGTAAAATATCCCATTCTTCTGAAAGGAAATATTCTAGTTTGTGAAAAAGCAAGAAATTTAGTATAGAAAGTTCTTCCTTCACCCATGCAGAGCTGTGATCAGTTGTAACCAAGGGCAGAGTGAGTGTCCCAGATTCCAAAGGGGACTTGATCTCAGTCCAGCTTTTCCCCAATTCAGGGAATGGTAAGAAGACGTAACACTCAGATATGATTTAAATCACACTGGGAGGATGCTATTGCCTTTCAAGTCTTCTGAATTTTTGGATCATACTCTGAGAGTCTCAGTTAGAAACTTATGTCTCTTGACACCTCTTTAACACTTGGGGATCTCCCTTTCACAAACAGAAGGCAGCTTTAACCTTCGCGCCTTCACCAGGCAGCAGTTTCCAGCTAACGTTGAATAATACTGGTCTGTTTCTAAAACATTGACTTTCTCAATTGTCTTCTGAGCTGAGAATCTGTTATTGACCCTCCAGTTCTAGTCTCCACAGTTCCAGAGCTGCCAGTAGGGGTTGACCTGTGTGCAAAACACCAGTGGGCTCCCGAGATCCCAGGCTATGGGACTTTGGCTGGGTATAGTCATGGAAACTCCAGCAGGAGACTGGAAAAAGGGAAAAGGGCAAGGTCAGGGACATTCTCCTGGATCTCTACCAGCGAGGTCCTCCCAGGCTGGCTGTGCCTCTTGGCAGAGGCTCCTCTAAAGGTGTCTGCCCCATGACACTTTCTTCGCTGTTTACAGAAATTCTCCCTGCTCTGGGAGTCCCAGGTTGTCTCAGCCATGCTGACACAGCTCTGAGCCCCTGCATTAACCCCAGGGTCTCCCTACACCATATTGTTTTTATTAGACCCTTTGGAATTATGCTTCTTTCAAATTATCCTCAGTTGAGTGTTCTGGTGGAGACCCTGGCCGAATCACCTACTACTTATGTTGGTTTACATTTGGTATCCATTTGCTGTATTGACACAGAAGAAAGAGAGCTTCAGGGATGTAAGTGTCTCCAAGAACCTCAGTCTGCCCAGAGAAGATCACCCCTAGTTCATGTGAGGCAAACAAAAAAAAACCCATTTGTAATCTTCTCTATCAAAGAGTAGAGCTGTCTACCAGAAGGCTTAACGTGTATTCTCCATCTCCAATTTCCTCAAGATGCTGCAAGCATAGTTTGAAGTCTAAAAAAAAAAAAAAAAAATAGAGCCTTTGCTACATACGAGATGGTTGAGAGTTACAAATTGATCGTCAAATCTGGATTTAATCTACAGCCTGTTTTCTTGGCCCACTGTATTGATTGATTGATTGATTGATTGATTGATGTTTTGAATTGTCTGCCAAAATGTCAAAGTAGGATATTTTTATCTAAAAATAAAAATTTCTACATCTTTTTAAAATTAGAAGAACTGGTCCCACTGGGGCCACCTGACTCACCTGGCTGCCGTTCCCGGGGCCAAGTAGGACCTGCCCATTTGGGGAGTACTTGGAATTCCCAGTTTGTCCTGTTTTTCCACCAGCTCCTCCTTCCCTGACTTAGAGTTTGAGATCATATAGGCCTCTTATAATCCTCAGTCCTGGCTAATAATCCATCGCACCACCAAACTCAGGTTGTGGCAGGGGTGTCAGCTGGGTTATGAGCCAGCTGCCCTTGCATATGGGATTTCCCAAGCCTAAGCTTGTTTTTGCTTGACACTTCCTTGTTGGCAATATTCCAGCCAATCAGCAACACTTCTTTCAGATCGCTTCTGTATAGAATTGTATCCCTGTCTTTAATAACAGCCTTTTTTAATGCTACTTGGTTTAGGCTAATACAATTTTCCTGAACATCTGTCAAATTAATCCATTTGCTGTCACCTTATACTTTGAAGCAAAATAAAAATATATACTAATCTTTAATTTATAACAAACCAGCAGTGCCAGAATTTCATTAAATCATGAGGGACTAAAAGGCAGGCTTTATTTTTTATCCTAAGATACATTCAGTAAGACCCACTTGATATCACATTGCATCAGTGAGCTGAATAAAAGCTAGCCATGCTGTCTGTTTCCAAGGGTATTAAATTGATTAGATCTTTTAACGTCTGTGATTTGCTCCCATTTTTATTTGGGAAAATTTTTCTTATTTCAAAAAAAGATATCTATTTTATGCACTGCAGTACCCTTTGCTCTGAAAACACATAGACCTGCTCACAACTACTTTTCTGTTATTAAGCAATTGCATCCCATTTACCTTCTAAACGTTATTTTGTCCACAAAATGAAGCAGGGTAATAGGAATTATAATAACTGCTAAACAGGCACACACAGAGAGAAAGAGAGAGAGAGAGAGAGAGAGAGACAGAGAGAGAGAGAGAGAGAGAGAGAGAGAGGCCTGCAGTGCCACACCAGCTATGAGCAAAGCATTGAAGAGATGACATACTGGAAAAAATCCATGATCCTCCCGGGTACAACTGTGGGGATACCCTGGAACAGAACAGCAAGTTACCTTGCCGAAGCCCAGGAAGCCTGCAATTCATCTGTTACATTCACTCCCCATGCCTGCCCACAAAGAGAGGACGGCAAGAATCTTCCAGGCAGGGACAGAGGGCACGTGACCAGTAGGGACAGGCCAGAGGAGACAAGAACGTGATCTGAAGTGGTTACAAGCCCCATGAAAGGCAAATGAAGGAGACAGGGGCAGAGAGGATCCTTTGTCATGAAGAGCCCAAGGTAACAGCTGTGACAGGGATGGAAAACATGGCTTCTGCACACACATTCCACTAGAAGAAGTGGATGCAGAGATCATTAGCCAATTTGGAAGTTAGAAAGCAACTGTCATTCTTGGCTTTACACTGAAGAATCACAGAAACCAAACCAGCAAAATAATTATTCGTGTGGTTTGTTTCTAAAATTGTAGTTCTCAATTAAAGTGACTTTCAGTAAAGGGGGGGAGGAAGAAAGCAAATACACATAGTGAGAAATCCACTCTAAATTGATTCATTTTGTGACGAACTTGTTCTTTCTATGAAGAGCTGACTTTGAAGGCAGAGATACAGCAGTTGAGGTTTAAATATTTTATTTATTTATTTATCTATGGGAAAGAGAGGTCGAAAGGCTGTGAATTTTCTCAGTTGGGGACATTATTTCTAGCTAATTAACTGGGGCATAGTTCAAGTTCTCTGCCACAGCAGGTGGGTCCCTTCCACCCTTTGCCAGCCATTAGTGTCTGTGGGTTTTTCCTCTAAATGGCAACAGAGGAGGGGGTTGGGAGGAGTAGGAGATTCAGGGAGGACAGAAGGAGGTTTGAAAACTCAAATTGACTTGCTTAGGGGCTCTGGTGCTTATGGAACTCAGTTTCTAGCAGAGGTGTAAGAAGCAGTGACCTGTGCCTCCCTCCATGGTGAGATGTCAGTCCCAGGATCCTGTGTCAGAAACTCCCAGCCCTGTGCTTCCTTCCTAGCAGGAGGAGGGAGTTCCCTGTAATAAGAAAAGAAATGGCAAATCTATGTCCCACAAAGGCTCAGTATCAAACAGCTGTCACTACTGGTGGCTCATGGTTTGATTTGTGTCAGGAATGATGGCAAGTGGCTCCAGGAACAATTTATAGCCTTGTGACACCAGCAAGCACAGATGGGGGAGGGCCTCTATGCTTCTGTGCATGTGGGCTTTTATAATTTAATGAATAACATTGAGAGCTCCTGAAGAGTGGCTGAGAATACAGCTACATGCTATTGTGTATGCAAGTGTGTGCAGGTGTAAAAAGGAGACAGAGACAGAAACAGAGAGATAGACAGAAACAGACAATGACAGAGAGAGACAGGAAGATATAGAGGGAGAGTCAGAGAAACAATTAGAGAAGCGGGGAGGGGATAAATTAATAAATGAACAGCAGTGGATACTAGTGGGTCTAAACAGGACCCTAGATCCACCTTCCTGGGTTCACATTCCATTTCTGCTACTCACTGGCTAAAGGGGGCTTTTAAAATTCATCATGTTTCAGTGATCTCGTGTGTAAAATAGAAATAATAGTAGACTATGCATCATAAGTTAATGATGAGGATGTAATAAGGTAATGACCATCAAGCATTTTAAAAGTCCCTGTCACATAGTAAATGCTCATTAAAGTTAGGTATTACTTTAACTATTTTAAGTATTGAGGTTAAATTCTGATGAATGCCTCACTTCTGAAATCGCTGAAATTCTATGTTTCCTCATCTTTAAAATGAGAGTATTTCCCACCTCATAACATTGTGATGAGGATTAAATAACTGACAGACCACCGGTGCTCAGAGGGGCTGTGTAGCACGTTGGCTGAGAGCATGATCCCTGGGCAGGTGGAGCCGGAGCGTGGATCCCAGCCCCCCACTCCCTGCTGTGTGTCCCTGGGCCATTTGCTTACCTATTCTGTGCTTAAGTTGCCTGTCTATAAAATGAGATGATAACAATATTCACTCCATTGGGCTGCTGTGAGGGCTAACTGTATTGCAGCTAACATTAGAGAACTTGGAAAATAAACTGTTGCATAGGAAAGACAATGTAAGAGTTTAATATTATTAGTCACTTATTTTTACTACCCCATCTCCTGTTTGCCATGCTGAATCTTGTGGTCTGAAGAGTTTACTCTGTTTGCTCTCATTCGAGATCTTCCATCCCCTCATATAGCCCTTCTTGCATTTCTATATATATGTGAGCATAGAGCTAAAGTAAAATAGCCTCCAAACAGTGAAGGAACTTTGAGACTGAAAAACAAAGCAAGCTGCTCCATACAGTATCCGTAGGAGTTTACTGATGGGAAACTTACATACAGAAGGGATCGGATGGGTGATGATCCAGACATTTGCAGCTGCATCCTACAACATCTGGGAGGAAACCAGGAGTTTATAAAGGGGCTTGGAGACAATGGTGGAACTATGCCAAAGAGAAAACTGTTGAAGTAAATGATTCCCAGATGCCTTGCAACCACCTGTTGCTTATCCTAGGGGTTTCTTGCATCTCCTGAGTGATTGGTCCCTTATCTTACACAAACATAGCATTCTCTTCCTTGCTCTGCCTTTGGTTGCTAACTTACCTGAAAAGGAAAGATTGCAAATATTCTAACAAGAGTTCTGAAGGCCATGGAGATAAAATAAGGTCTGACCAGCATCCCACACTGTAATGGCTTTTGAAACACATTCACCAGATGTTATAGCTACTATGCAACGACAGAAACCAAATTCTCTGTTTAAAATAAATATGTTTAGGGCTCTGTGCAAATTCAAGGGTTGTACGTCTTGTTGGTGAATATTCAGATGTAAGTGAGGGATTTATTGTTAAGTGAAAAGGCACAACTGGCAATACCTTGAAAACAGTTTCCAATGCAGATGACGCCCTCAGACCCTGGCAAGGTGGTTCAGCATTTCCTGGCTGAGAGCACTGCTCTACGTTTAGACTCTTCTTGCTTCACTTGTTAGCTGTGGTCTTTGAAAGCATTCCTTAACCCTTTAAGTCTGTTTCCTTGCCTGTGTCATGTGCATAACAATAGTACATACTCTGTTTGGTGGGAACCTGCTTCCTGGTTCATAGACGGTACCTTCTCTCTGTGTCTCCACACAGTAGAAAAAGCAAGGGAGCTCCCTGGGGTTCCTTTCATAAAGGCACTAATCTCATTCATGAGGGCTCCACCCTCATGACCAAATCACCTACCAAAGTCCCCACCTCCTACCATTATCATTTAGGGGATTAGGATTTCAACATATGAATTTTCAGTGGACACAAACATTCAGACTACAGTAGTTAGTATTCCATAAAACAAAACAAAACTGGCAAAATAAATAAATGATTAGTGGATAATTGTGCATACTGATTTATTTTTTAAAAGAACCAAAATTAAGCATTAAAGCAGCTTGACATGGAATCTCAACTAACCTCAATGCCTATTCAGTTGAGTTTCCTTACTGTGTCATTTTCCAGACCTCTTAACCAAGAGTTAGCATCTCCAGAGTTTCTGTCTTAACAATCACTTTAAATAAGTCTTCACAGCATTATAATCAGGTGGGTCTTACTCTTATATCCATTTTACAGATGAGAAAATTGAGGCAATGAAAGTTTAGATAACCTGCTGAAGGTCACACAAACAGTAAGTGACAGCTCCGGGTTGACACTCAGGCTTTCTGGCTTCAGAGGTCTCATGTTAAATGTTACACCTCATAGGCTTCAGTTATTAAAGAGTAAGTTGGGATGCAGGGCCACTGTTAAGAATAACAAGTTTACTGGGATGTTTCCCCATCACCTCATCAAGAAGAGAAAACAATAAAGCAGGCTATGGATGAGTTGGTATAAAAAGCTACATTTACTCATAGCTGTTATGTGCCTCTATTGACAATCCTTTCTGTTCTCAAGCTGCATTTCCTTATTATTTTCTGCCATCATTTTTTTTCCTCTTGTTTCTTCTCTCTTATTCACTTTGAAGACTCCAGAAACATTCAGTGTGCCTTCAGGTAAAAATCCGGAGGACTCTGCTTTAGGGTGTCAAATCTGATGGAAGATGAATTAGAGAAAAGAGTTTCTTTCCTTCTGAAAACAGGGAGCCCCTCAACAAGGAGGTCCAGCTCAGTGCTATCTTCTTGACTGGTGTGTTTTTTCTGGTCTTGCATTAGCCCAGGTCTGCCTCTAAGGATGAACTCTCAGAGAATTCACCCTTCCTCAGCAAGTGAGGATCCTTAGGTTATTAAAACTAGTGGGAATCTCATAGAGACAACCTTATAGCAAGGTATTTGGTTATAAGCAACAGAAATGGACTAATACATTCTCCTTGCCCCAAAGGGTCTTCAATCAGGTCCGGTCCTTTCCATGGGCAGAGGTGTCTCCCTCGACAGTCGGATCCTATCTCACGTTTGAGGCAAAGGGCGTTTTTCCTATTTGCCACATCATCACTCACCCTGGAGAAGAGTCAAAACTGTCAGAATACCAAAGTGAAAGGCTCTCCTGGAGGAGCTCGACCTTATCAAACTCTGACATTCCTTAATGACTTCAACCGCCAGGGCAACCGAGGATCAAATAATTAATTGCTTCAGTTAATGAGGGGATAGCAGCGGCCTTTCACACAGCTTTAGGCCTCTGTTCAAGAAAAAGCCATCACAAAAAGAGCAGTCGCATTGTTAAAATAGAAAAGTCAATCTAATCTATAAAAATTGATCTCAAAATGAAAACTCCCTTCACATTTCCAGTAATTATCACTATTGTGTGGCATTTCATCAGATGCTGATACCAGGATGAGCATGAGAGAGTAGTTACATTTAGAATCACAACTGCCCAGAAATTCAATTAATCTCCTCTTGAATTAAATGATTCTGAGGGTTTTCTTCCCAAATCCTTTTCCATTCGCAATAGCAGAACTGCATGTAAGTCTCTCGATCTGAGTAGAGCTAGTTTAGAATCATACCTCCTGAGAAGGGTTTGCCTATTTGTTTGTTTATCCTTTATTTGTTTATTTTTTAAACTCAGATATCAAAAGCAAGAAAATGAAATTTACATCTTACAGTTTTGGAGGCCAGGAAGTCCAAAGTCCAGGGATCACATCTGATGAGGGTCTTCTGGCTGGTGACTGTCTCCAGCAACTCAGGGTATTCCATGTGAGAGTGGCAAGAGTTCTCTCCTGTGCTCCTTATAAAGCCACTAGTCCACACCCATGACAAACTCCATAAATGGATTAAGCTGTTCACGAGGACAAAATCCTCATGATCCAATCACTTCTCAAAGGCCCAACCTTTCAAGTACCACAATTGGATTTCCCACTCTCTTAACATTGTCACAAATGGAGATCAAGTTTCCAAAACATGAACTTTTGGAGGACACATTTGACCCATAGCATTGAGGCTCATAACTCCCGGCAGGTTGAGAATACAGGACAAGCTCAAAGTCTTCAGTCTGGGGTGTGGCAGAGACAATGTTGTCCCCAAACCGCTTTGACTTTCCCCCTGGCTGCATGGCTGGATCATATTTCCCAGTCTTTTCTGAAGGTAGGTTGGGAACATGTCACTGAGTTCTGTGGAGGGAATGTGGGAGAAGTGAAGTGAGCTGGGCCATAAACCCCCTGCAGGATCCTCCCTGTTCCCTCTTCCACCCCAGTGAGCTGCATGACATGGCACCACATATATATGGAGTTGCATATGGAGGTGCCATAACCTGAAAGGAGACTGGGTTCCTGAATTACTGCATGGAGCAGAGCCTTCTCCACCTTCTTTGGACTAGGCGGTGAAGAAGACATAAATCTTTGCTGCTGAAAACCCACTGAAATTAGGGGTTTTTGTTTGTTTGTTTTTGTTTTTCTTTTTGCAGTCAGCACACACTGATCAACAAAAGGAGAGAGACAGACAGAGCAGAGGTTGCTATAAGGTTGTCCCTATGAGATTCCCACTAGTTTTAATAAAACTTACTATGGTTGGCCCTTTTTGAGTCTTAATAGACATTAAATATCACAAAATACAAAAACACAATCATTATAAAATCTGCTTATTACTATCTATGGTGACCAACCATCTCAATTGCCATGGACTGGGAAGAAGTGGGAATCCCAGGAAGGGGGCACTTTTAGTGCTAAAACCAAAGAAATCCCAGACATCCAAGAATGAGTTAGTCACTCTGCCACTCCATTAGACTTCAGCTTATTCCAAAACTTGAATTCAATGCGTTGAATTTATTTTATTATTTTCAGTCTTGATTTAAAAATGTCTGTTTTTATAAAATAGCCATATGATTAATATAAGAAATGAAATATTCATATATAAACACCTGCTTCTTATTAAAATCAGCATAAACGCATACATATTCTCTCTTTTACATCCACGATTCTTTAGTGAATAACATTATTAATTCATCGTCTTTTATGAAATCAACTTATTTCTTTTTTTTTTTTTTTTTTTTTTTTTTTTTTTTGGGATCCCAACCCG
>NW_007729293.1:0-24761 GCF_000696425.1 Galeopterus variegatus | reverse complement strand
TCCCCCCCCGTTTTTTTTTGAAAAAAATTTTTAATTTATCCTTTTTTTTTAAAAAAACTTTTTTTTTTTTTTTTTTTTTTTTTTTTTTTTTTTTTATGGGATCCGAACCCGTGGCCTTGGTGTTATCAGCACCGCACTCTCCCGAGTGAGCCACGGGCCGGCCCGAAATCAACTTATTTCAATTAACTACAATCGTCGTCATTATTATTATATTTTTACTGTTGTGGTTCAAGATTATCCCAACTGGGTCAGTAGACACTGTGGGGGTTTTCAAACAGGTCCACAAACTGCTGGACACTGCTTCCATCAAGAAGTGGCATGTATGTCCCTCCACATGAATACACACTGACTTTAGTGACTTGCTTGCAACCAACGGAAGGTGGAGGAAATGACACACTATGATTTTGTGCGGTATTAAGAAAGGAAGCAGCTTCTACCTCGCTCCTTGGCACAATCATACTGGAGCCCTGAGCCACCTGGGAGCAAAACCGATTTACTCAAGATGACCATATTGTGAGGAATCTGCAGGTCGGTAGGTGAAGTCCTAGAAATGATTAACATCAA
Source organism: Galeopterus variegatus (assembly GCF_000696425.1). NCBI lineage: Eukaryota > Metazoa > Chordata > Mammalia > Dermoptera > Cynocephalidae > Galeopterus > Galeopterus variegatus. The sequence goes on along the minus strand of NW_007729293.1, from coordinate 24,197 downwards.
CCACCCAACCCAAGAGAGATTTGATTCATTTGATTCCAATCCCCAGCCATTAACCCTTCCCAGCTAAGTTGCTGCACATCACAGAGCAGAGAAAAACCCATCCCTGTTTTCCCTGAGTTCCTGACCAGTAGAAACCTTGGGTAAAGTAAAACTGTTGTTTTTGCACCACTAAGTTTTGGGGTGGTTTGTAACTGGAATGATATTGATCTTGGTTTCTCTGATGTTATGTATATTTAAAGCATCTTTGCTTTTTGGTTACATCAGTGAATTCTGAAATCATCCTCATTTTTGTTCTTCCCTGAGACAGACTCAGCCACTCTTTGAGGCTTCCTGGGTTCTCATAGCTGAGATTCATGTCAGGGACCAGAATCCACGCACCAGGAGGGGCACGTGTGAGTTGGGGTCTGGCAGAAGCTCAGCTGCTATTCTGGGACCACTTTTAGAGACAAATCTGGGGAAAATTCATGATTCATAATGCCACATTTTTACTTTGATGTTTCAGATTTAAAGTACTATGCTGCAGTACCTGTATTCCTTACAACACATGGTTTTCTCAACCCTGTAAGCCTTTGCTCTCTTCACTGGTTCCTCTGTAGTTCCTCCTCCTGAGCCTTCTATGTGTGTGATAGTTTTTCTTGGAATTTCTCTTGCCCATTTTCCTCTACAGAATATCTACTTTCCCCTGGTGATCTCATTTACTCTTAAAATTTCAGTCAGCAGCTCTATGCTAATATGTGCCAATATTTATAATTTTTTTAATTATTTTATTTTAAAAGAATTACAGATTTACAGGAAGTTGCAAAATAATACAGGGATATCATGTGTAGCCACCACCTTGTTACTCCCTATGGTTTTATCTTGAATAACTGGTATTATCTCACACCAGAACATTGACCTGGGTATAATAATACATAGACCTCACCACAGTCAGTTCCTCTGTTACATTTCATGTCCTAGGAACATAGTTTATAGTTCTTCTCACATAGGATGCTTTTTTTGCACATTCTATCCCCGCAACTCCCACCCACCCCATTCCTTGCCCCAGTCTCCCTTTAGTTGAATCCATCTCTAAAGCTTGACTATAGTCAACACTTCCACACACATGCTTCCACCTAGACCAGGCTGAGGAGGCCCTTCCTGTGCATTTCCATAACACCCTGCTATGGGTCAAATGTGTCCCACAAAAGTTTATGTATTTGGAGCTTGATCTCCTTTGTAACGGTGTTAAGAGGGGAGGAAATTCAATTATGGTTTTGAAAGGTATGGCCTTTGAGAGGTGGATTGTTAGGACTGTGCCCTTGCAAATGGATTGATCCATTCATGGAGAAATGAGTGTGGTTCTAATGGCTTTATAAGGAGAGCAAGTGAGAAGGTTAGCTCTCTTGCTCAGCCCATTCTCACCATGGGACACCCTTCTCACCACTGGACCTTGTAGACAGTTCCCACCAGAAGAAGGTCCTCATCAGATGTACTTCTTGGACTGTGGACTTCCCAGCCTCCAAAACTGTAAGAAATAAACTTTATTTCTTTACAAATTACTTGGTTTCAGGTATTCTGTTATAAGCAACAGAAACAGACTAATACACACCCTGAGCATATTTTGTCCACCTCATCAGATGTACTTCTTGGACTGTGGACTTCCCAGCCTCCAAAACTGTAAGAAATAAACGTTATTTCTTTACAAATTACTTGGTTTCAGGTATTCTGTTATAAGCAACAGAAACAGACTAATACACACCCTGAGCATATTTTGTCCGGTCCACATCACTGTGTGACCATCTCTATGTGTCTATTTCTCCACCATAATATGAGGACCTTATAGAGTAAGGACTGGCTTGGGTCCTGTTCATCTCTGAGCACACACCTCCATCCTAGTATAGTACATGGCATAGAATAAGCATCCAAAAAAATCCATTTCTAATCTGTTCCAAAGTGAGAAAACTGGGATCTTAGATGAAACCATGCAAATCAAAATATCCTCCATAATAGACATTTAGAAAAGTAGCTTCATCAACTAGATATAGAACATGGGAGAAAAAGTTATATTCTTTAATATAATAGCCCACAAATAGCTAGATTTAAGCAACTAGTGTGATTAGGTCAAAGAAGATAGAGAAAAGAGAAAAGGCAACTTTATATTTGTCCTCCCAAAAAAGGTAAAGGATTTTATATATAAAGGCACTAGGCTTTCAGAATTCAGAATCGATTCAATGAATTAGATGAAGCTCTCTTTTAAGAAGTGATTAGTTATTCATATCAAGTGACATTTATTTTCTAGCTACCAAGATATTTACAATAAGATATTTGACAAGTAGAATAATATGTTCCAGGTATGACTTCCACGTAGGCAAAATATCAACTTGCAAGAAATTATTTGTTTGTACAATTCAAAGGGGAAATAGAACAGGAAGGAAAAATCTATAGAGACAGGAATTCCATCTGGCTCTGAAGAGTTATCAATTTCTTGATTGCTTAAAAAAAAAAAGCCATGGAGGAAAAATGAAGGCATGTTGTAAAGAGGGGAGAAAGGAGAAAAAGAAGAAAAAAGCAAGAAAGAGGGAAGAAAGGAGGGAAAATTCTACGGATGATGTGTTAAGGAAATATTTTAGTGCCTTAGCCAGGGAGCAAAGATGAAACTAAAGAATGATTTCCTCCTGGGCTTAGTAATTATATAAAACTCATTGTCTTTAAGATCTATGCCACAAGAGTTAGAAATGGACTAAGGAGGACTTAAGATAAATACATGGGTAATTGCCAGGAAATTTAAGTTAAATTACTTTAAAGGTATTTCACAAAAGCTCCTTTAATACTTTTTGTTTCAAAGACATTGTTCTGGAAATTCTACAGTAGCTTTTTCTTATGGCTACCTCTTATGACCCTGCCTGACATAGTGTATTGAATGGAAAAGTGTCTTCCAGACGTTCATGTACCCTGGGATCTACAAAATGTGACTTTAGTTGGAAATTAGGTCTTTGTGGGTGTAATTAGTTAATATGAGGTCATATTGGATTAGGGTAGGCACCGAATCCAACATAACTGGTGTTCTTATAAGAGGAGAGCACACAGAGACACAGACCAGAGAGAAGGAGGCCTTGTGATGATGGAGGCAGGGACTGGACTCAAGCAGCCACCAGCCACGGAAGCCATGAAACACCAGATGCTGAAAGAGGCATGGGAGGATACCCAATTAGGAACTGCAGAGAGAGCATGGCCCTGTATACACCTCGATTTTGGACTTTTAGCCTCCAGAACTGTGAAAGAATACTTTTCCAGTGTTTAAAACCACTGCTGTAAATGAAATTATTGCCCTTACCCCAAATTTATATGTTGAAGCCTTAACCCCCCATGTGACTCTACACGGGTACTTCAAAAAGTTCATGGAAAGATTCATGTTATCTTTTAATTCTACTTTTCCATGAGTTTTTTGAAGTACCTGAATATAATGAGATAGAGTTTTTAGGAGGTAAGTGAGGTTGCTTGATTTGATAGGACTGTGGCATTAAAGGAAGAGGAAGGTCTCTACCCACCCCCCATGTAAGGACAAGTGAGAAGGCTCCATTTACAAGCCGGGAAGAGAGTGCTTACTGGAACCTGACCATGCAGAACACCCTGATCTCAGACTCCCAGCCTCCAGAACTGTGAGAAGATAAATTTCTGTTTTTAATACACTTAGTCTACGGTATTTTTTTATAGCAGCCCAAGCAGACTAAGACTGCTAGTCAGTTTGTGCTAATCTGTTGCAGTAGCTACAGGAAAATAATATAATCAGATTGTAGAAGTTTCTGGAGAATTGGAGGCATTACTAGTATGTCTGAAGTGGAGATGGTATTTAAATGTCAATATCCAATACTTATTTTCTTGGACACAGATTGGGAGGAGAAAGGTTCTCTCTTCTCTAAGAATACAGGGACCGCTGACCTCTTTCTGCATGGGAAAACATAAATCTCCAGAAATGTTTGCATGCTTTCAGCACAGGTGCACCTTAAATCTCTTTCTCTGGCTCTTGATCTCATTTGTGGAAAGGTAAGACGGAGATGGGAACTGGGCCATCACACACAATACATGGAAACAGAGCAATCAGGTGCTAAGCTCTCTGCGAGGAACCACGGAGGATGGAAGCAGCAGCCACCCGCTCCTCCTGTGTCTGTGGGGCCCATGTTTACATGATGGCCTAAGGTGAGGACGTGTCAGATGTATCCTGGCAGCAAGGGGTGTGGTAATATCAAAACCACAAGGTAAGGGGCCGGCCCGGTGGCGCACTGGATAGTGCGCCGCTTGGGAAGTGCGGCGGCGCTCCCGCCCGAGGGTTCGGATCCCACATACAGACCGGTTCCCACTCACTGGCTGAGCGAGGCGCAGGGGCAACGCCGAGGGTTGCGATCCCGTTGCCGGTCCCGGTCCGGTGCGGGGGCGACACTGAGGGTTGCGATCTGTTGCCGGACACGGAAAAAAGACAAAAAAAAAAAAAAAAAAAAAAAAAAAAAACCACAAGGTAAGAGAAGGGAAAAAAGAATGTTTTCTGTCCTGTAACAAAGCACTGCAAACTCCGTGGCTTAAAACAACCAATATTTATTCTCTCACCATTCTGGAGGCTGGAAATCCGATATCAAGGTGGCACGAGGGAGCTTCCTCCCTCTGAAGGCACAAGGGAATGATGTGCCCCAGCCCTCTCCTTCAGCTGCTAGTCGTTCCTTCGCTTGTGACAGCATAGCTCCAACTACACAGGGTGTTCTTCCTGTGTCTGTTCTGTGCCTGAATTCCCTCTTTTATAAGGACAACCAGTCATATTAGATTAGGGCCCATCCTGACCTTGTTTTAATTTGATCATCTGCTGTCTTAGTTCAGGCTGCTGTGATAAATACCATTGATTGGTGGCTTAAACAACACACATTTCTCACAGTTCTGGAAACTGGGAATTCCCAGACCAAAGCGCAGCCTGATTCCGTTCCTGGTGAGAGCCTTTCCTGGTTTGCAGATGAAGGCCTTCTTTCTGTGTTCTCACATCGTGGAAGGAGATCACCTCTCTCATGAATCTTCTTCTAAGGGCACTAATCCCTTTCACATGGGCTCTATCCTCAAGACCTAATCACTTCCTAAAGGCCCCACCTCCAAACACCATGCACATGAATGTTGGGAGGGACAAAAGCATTCAGTCTCTAGCATCTGCACTGACCTGATTTCCAAATAAGGTCATATTTACACATACTGGGGGTTAAGACTTCAATATTTGGGGGGAGAGGCATAACTCAGCTCATAACAAGTACTGAACTCAACAAGTTGTATCTTTATCCTGCAAAAATTTTTCTCTATATAATCTTAAGCATACAGCTTACTGGTATTAAGTTCAGTTACTTAAATAAAGAATTATATTAATTAAAACTTTGGAAGTTAGCAACACTCTGTAAAATTCTAAATGGAATAGAATAAGAGGACAGGACTGAGAGTCTGGCAGTTTCAAATCTCGGCTTTGTGATTTAAGATTTGTGTGACGTCAGGCAACTCAGTTAACCTTTCTGAATCTCCCCTTCCTTTCTTCCAAAATGGAGATAATACTTTCACAAAGTTTTTGTGAAGATTAAATGGGGTAAGGTGCCTAAAATATCTGCAATACAGCAAACTTCAGTAAAATATTTCTACTATTTCTGATATTACTAATAAACTAGTCAAACTATTACTGATATTCCTAATACAGTAGAACTAATGCTACTGAGGATGGCTGGTTGTTCAAGCTCTATGGTAAAGGCATTGATCGCCACCTGGTGGCAGCATACAGTAGCGTCAGTTCTTGGTCTGTCCAAGGTGAATCAGCCTAGTAATGGCTTCACCTCCAATTATAAACCACAACAAAAAAGAGAGTCAGCTAATTGTCATATAACTCCAAAGCTGAAACTATTAAATGGAAGTTCTGGATGTCCGGGGAATGTGCCTGAGCTCAGAGAAGATTTTGAGGGGGGAATTTACCTTTGCTTTCCTAAGTCACCCTTCCACACCCTTGTCGGTGATGAAATCTGGGATAGTCAACTTTAGCCTGAATAAATTGCCTACTATCCCCTCTTACTTACAGGCCTGGCAAGAGTATATATTTAACAAATATCTGTTGAGTGAAATAATGGAGGATTTACTACTAATCATAACAATATTTTAATTGAGCATTTAGTATGGGCCGGACAAGTTCAAAATGGATTGTCCAGGATATGTGGATTATGTCAGTTGTCATGGAGACTCTGCTGTGTGACAAAGAAAGGCCCCTGCTCAGAATATGTGTAGGAGCTGATAGGCGTAAAGAATCACGACTAAATTAATTAAAGGACTAAATCATGACTTAGAAATTAATTTAGAAGTTGACTTACACGTGCAACTTTGACTTTGTAGATGCTTAGGTATCACGTTAAAATGGGAATCCCTATTAAACAGAGACAGCTTGTAAAAATAAGCAATTTATAAGTACATTTCAGGATCAAAGCTTCTAATCCATGCAGGCTATTTACATCCTCGGGTGTATCTCAGATACTAGGTAGAAACATGTGACATGTACACAACAAAAAAATGCAGGTGTCTGAGGCCAGAGGTTCCTTCAATGCCAGCAGGGTCACGAGCTGGCTGCAGAGGTGCATCCTGGGGCTGATGGCTGGGAGATTTGGTCTAAGTTACTGTGCTTCTGTGAGATGATGCCTGCTCATGCCTGTAGATGCTCACCTAAAGACATTAAAAATGAGCACCAATATTATCAAAAAAAATGGGGTCTGGGAACAACATAACACTCATAGTTTTGACTGTCTTCTAAATTAACCTACAATTAAATCATTGGACCCCCTGTGGGGACAGCACCTGCACCACACACAGGAAACAAAGTGAGAGAAGACACCAGCAGGTGTGTGATTCCTTGTTTTTCTGGCCCCTTGTTGATACCTGTAGGTGTGACCCATAATCAACCTAGAGACTCTTCTCTTGGAACTTCACCTGCAGATGGTCAGTGGCTGCCTCTTTGTCTAATCTGGGGCCACACCCCAAATGCCTCCAGAGGCCAGGCAGGTACCATGGAAAAGTGAGGATGGATGGGGGAGGACTCCAGGGAACCCCCTTACTGGGGGTTGAAGTTCTTACAACGAGAAAATGGAGGGGACACATCTGGGTGGGAGGGGGGAGAGGGAGGAGGGAGGGAGGTTTTGGTGATGGGACACAATAACTAAATACATTGTATATTGACAAAATAAAAATTAAAAAAAAATACATGCAACTGGGTGATTTGTGAAGAAAAATTAAATTTATTGCTTACAGTTTCTGAGGCTGGGAAGTCCAAAGTCCATCTGGTGCTGGTGACAGTGACCCAGGGGTCTCACACTGCAAGACGGTGGAAGCAGAGAGAGCAGAGAAGGACAGACTCTCCTTTTAAAGCCCTCAGAACCACACCCCTGACCCCCCTTTTTAATCCATTCACTACTGCATGATCCTACAATCCAGTCACCTCTTCAAGGCTCCACCTTTCAATTACCATAATAGTATTTCACAACCTCTTAACAGTCACAGTGGGCACCAAGTTTCTAATACATAAAACTTGGGGAACACAATTCAAGCTTCAATGAGTTTTGGGGGAACATAATTCAATCTAATACACCTTTGGAGCAATCTGAACTCAGGATCCAATGTTACCTTTGAACAGATGTGGAAATTTGTGAAATTTTCAGAATGCAACGGTACTTCTGCTCTTGGGGACATAATGGCAGGTGTGTTCCCTCTTTGCTTTACAACCCGTTTTCCCTTGCTTTTGTTCTTGGCTCCGGGCATTTCTGGTTGGTTTGTCCTGCTTAACCAAAAGTACCCATAAATTACTGTCATGTTGGGCTTTCTTGCTTCCTGTGGCTTCCAAAGCACCCCAAACCCTTTTTCCCTTGTAGCACCTTCTGTGCAGTCTGGGAGTTCTTCAGTGCTGAGGAAGAAGCTCCTTCCCTACCCCAGCAAAATAGGCTTGTTTGCAGAGAAATCACAAGCAACGAGCATGTCTGGGAACAGAAAATGAGATAGGACAGGGATAAGAAAAGAGAAAATAGAGAAAGAGGCTGCTATTTTTAAGTAGGACATTCTTTTCTCTTTAGAATCCATGTGTTGATTGGGGAGAGAAGCAAATTCATGCTGAAAATACATTTTTATTGACAGTAAAGTATTTGTAAATGGAAAACTATTTTTGACAACAGCAAAAAACAAAGTCCTACTTTGGGAAAATCAGCCATGATTGGCGTTGCATTTTGTCTTTTTCACACATTGTCTCCAGCAGAAGAACAAGAGGCATATTTGCTTGTTTATTTAATTATACAATTCTCTCTCTTCCTCCTTTTACAATATTTCAAATTTAAATGTTAGGCAGCATCCTTTTAGCAATGATAAAATGAAATGGGTTTCCAACCTCCAGGGTTCTGCCCTCCATTCAGCAGGTCTATTGTTTGTAAGACTCTGCCATTATCATTAATTATTACAAATGTATATTAATCTCTTACCCTTAACATACATATACACAGTGAGACACTGTGGGAGAAACCAGAAAAAATCAGTTTCTCAGTTTGAAATTTGCCTTTTTTTTTTTTTCGTGACCGGCAATGGGATCGCAACCCTCGGTGTTGCGCCCGCACCTCGCTCAGCCAGTGAGCGGCCGGTCTGTATGTGGGATCTGAACCTTTGGCGGGAGCGCTGCCGCGCTCCCAAGTGGCGCACTGTAGCAGTGCGCCACTGGGCCGGCCTCAGTTTGAAATTTGAAGTCCATCAGAGTCTGGCTGCCATGGAATGATTCACCTTTGTTAGGGGCCTCTAAGACGTGCCCCTACTAAGAAACACTCTTTTCTTCTCCTTCTCTTTCCTTCCTTCCTTCTTCCTTCCTTCCTTCCTCTTAGTATGGTTTCTGAATAAGTTAAAATATTAATGATTAAAGAGAGGAGAAAAATATTGCCTTCATTATTAATAGAGCTTATGGTAGGTTGAATGCCAAAGATGTTGTCCCCTAAAGATGCTCATACCCTAATCCCTGAAACCTGTGAATATGTTAAGATGTGTGGCAAAGGGGAGATGGAATTCCAAAGAGGGAGTTCAGGGTGCTAATCAGATGACTTTACCAGCTGATTACCTGCCCAGGTAAGACACACAGCTTGCAGAAGCAAAGCAGGACATGGATCCTCTGTGCACAGGCAGATCCCTTGAGAAAGAACAGAACTGAGCTGGGCACCTACATTTTATTTCCTCATATTCACCAATCCAAGGAATCACTGCCCCTTCCCAAGGAAAGGATGAATCAAGGTGAAAGAGAGACCAGAAGTACACAACTCCAAAGTTGGTTATGAAGCCACAAGGCATTGCTCTTTCTGCATGTTCCAGTGATAAGCGCTGTCTCAGTAACATCACCATTCAAGTCCGTGGATTCTACTGGTTCTTTGCAGAGGCCACCACTAGGCTGTATAGCTCCTTTGTGAGGTTGCAGGTCCTGAAACAGCTAGCCTGGTGACAACAGTGCTTTTAATCCTTCTGGGTGGACTCAGCTTAAGCCTGGGTCCTTAGTTTGGCAACCGGATTTAAGTTCCACTCACCCCTTGAGCTGAGCACTCTTGTGCAGTGAAGAACTTGCACAGATGCATGTGACAGCTCTTTACCGTGTCCACTTGGAGTTAGGTCAAGAGGATATCTGCATCTATTTCAGACTCCAAAGAATCCCATGTAATGACCCTTCTGAGGTCTTGCCCACTCTCAGAAGTGGACCGAGGAAGGGTCCTGCTTACTCTAGAGACATAATACTTAAGTCCCACTTGGCGTCTGTGCATCTTCCCTTGTCACTCCCCAGTTTTCTTCAAGTCGCTCCCCTCTCTGTAGCCCTCACCAGGATAGTAGCATGACCTCTTCAGTAAAACATCTCTCAATAAAAACAGAAAGGTTATTCTCTTCAAAACAGTCCTTCATCTTGGAAAATTCCCTGATGGAGGAAATGAAAGAAGCTTTGAGTTGAAGAGAAGCAGAAAATCTCAGGAGGAGAACCATCAAATGAACATTTCTACAAATTACCCTACCACATCAAAATGCATCTTGGATCCTTTATCTAGTCTTTGCTTTGTTGTGTCAGAGTCAACAGAACCAGGTAGAATGGACTGGAATTCCAAGAAATCCCAGTATCTCCAACAGGAAAGAAATGTACCCTGTGGCTGAAAGTCGGCATGGAAAGCACCAGGAAAGATGTCACCCAGCATCAGGCTGTGGTTCCTTAACCACTGCATTTTACATGCAGTATCCGTGCTCAGCTGTACTTCTTGCATTTTTTCTGAGGACAGCACCCTGGTCCACATTGGGAGTGGGCATGCCTGCTAATGAAAGCTGCTGAATTTAATGTTTCCCCCACTCACTAGCTATGTGACCCTCTGCAAGTTATCAACCACTCTGTTCCTCCCTGTCCTCCCCTGTCAAGCAGGAATAACAATATCACACACGTTGGGTGTTGGAATGTCAGGAGGATCTGAATAAGTTAAAATGTATTAACACCCTATGATAACAGGCCCTGCACCAAAGTGAGTTCAGAACTAATGTGATGGCATCATAGCAGGGTTTTCTGTACATGTAAATCACTGAAAGAAATTTCAGGGGTAGCCAGCTTATTGCAATCCCCAGGGAATGTTAGCTGTTACAGCTGCTGCTCCATGCTACATCAAGCCTCATCTGATGATAACATCTCTATCACAAACCCAGAGCATTGGGCCCTCACCACGTGTTTACATTTGCAGAAAAAGATTGGTGTCCCATCATCTGGGGCCAAGATATTGAATGAAGGAGTCCAGTGGGATTTAGAAAGCTGGCAGGGTGTCCTCTTGTCTGCCTTCTGGGAGCAATGGCCAGATGCAAATGAGACATTGGGGAAGAATGGCCTTTATTTAGAAAGTCATAACTCAATGCCAGATACAGCCATAAATGCTTCCCAGGACTGATAAAATTCTCTCATGTGCTAACTTGGCCCCTGCAGGTCATTCCAGAAAGCAGAGAGCAGCTCTGGGAATTTGTTTTCCTTATCTATTAAAATCTTCTGCCCACCTCAATATTCCCAAGAGGATTGAACACTGGACTGTTTTGGCTATTACAAATAAAGCTGCTATGATCAAATGTGCACAGATTTTTGTGTGGATCAATATAGCTTTAATCAATTTTTTTTCTGTGTTTTGATGCTAAACCTGGGATACATTCTATCAGGCTGGTCTGCAGTCATTTCATGTCTCTTGAGTACTCTTGAGGCTGTCTAGTGTCCCTCCAAACTAGAAACAGCCCAGATTTCCAACAACAGGTGAGGGGTCAAACAACCTTCGGTACCTCCATACCATGAAATTCCACTCGGCAATAAAAACGGATTGAATTTTTGGTACCACAATTTGGATGGATCACAAAGGCATTATAATGAGTGAAAAAAGCCAATCCCTAAAGGCCACCTATTGAATGATTTATTAACATAACATTCTTGAAATGACAAATTTATAGAGAAAAGGGACAGATTAGTGGCTTCCAGGGGTAAGGCTTCCAGGGGAGCCAGAAGTGGGTCTGAATATAAAGGAGTAACATGAGGAGATCTTTGTGTTGGTGCTTTGGTTCTGCATCCTGAGTGTGCTGCTGACTATATGAATTTATATATGGGATAAAATAACTCAGCTATGCACATGCATTGCACCAGTGGAGTTTCTTGACTTTGATATTGCACTGTAGTTAAAGAAGATGTAGCCAACAGGGGAAACTGAGAATCAAGTACATGGGACCACTTTGTACCACCTTTGCAACTTCCTGTGAATCTCTATATAAGAAGTAAAGAAAAAGAACTTATTAAGCTACACTAGACTCAGCTATTTTTTTTGCCATGTTAAAGGACCACAGTCTTTTAAAAATATGTTACTAATATCGATTCTTGTGTAATTTTGCTATGATTTAGCATATCTTTGTTAGCAACGGTTACAAACTTAAATGTCTACAGGAGCGACTCTGATATTGTAAGTGAGTGACATGGCCTGCTTATGAAGAAGCTTTAGCCTGCTGTTACCAGCCTGTGATACAGTCCCAATAATCCTAATATTTTTATCTTTCAAGTTAACACAAAAACTCATACTTCAATCTAAAATCCCCCATTAAAAATAATTGCCACATGTCCGTCAAATAAAATATGGCTATTGTCTGTATCTTGTCAACAGACTGCAATGATGACCCGACTTCACCAGAAAAAGTAAACATAAGGCTATGGGGTTACGTATCCCATTGCAGAAGAAGTAGAGCTTGCTACCTGCAGGAGGTTGGAGAAAATGGATAATAAAGTCAAGATAGTGTCATAGAAGTATGGTGTCTAACCTGGACTGTGACAAGCCCTGACCTCCTGAGAATTTGAAAGAATAAGCCTTGAGAAGTATTTGATTTTATTGAAGGAGACAGCAATGTGGCCAAAATGGAAGATGGTGTTGCTTACAGACCCTGGAGACATTGATACTCTGCAGTGATGTTTGCTGAGTAAACACTGCTGACTTGTTTTCATGTTAAATTTTACATACTTTTAAGTATGCCATGGCCACTGAGGTTGACAATGAGTTCAACTAAACGTTTCAGCACACACACATTATAATGTAAGTTTGTTGTGCGTTATTATAAATTTATCTAAAACATCAACTTATGTAGGTATGGTCTTTTCATGGGATAACAGCTTTATGTTTTATGGTGAACTTTTCTCAATACTCTGCATGTGTCTCTGTGACTGTGTGCATGAGGTCACTTGCAGATAGTGCAAGAGTCTAAATTTGAGGCCCTTTATAAATGGCCTTGTCTATGAAGAAGTCCAGGTTCACCAATATGCATAGATTCTTGAAAAAATCAAACCCAAAAAATAATATAAAAGAACTCCAGGGCCATGCAATTCTTACAGGGCAATTCTACCTCTCATCATTACTTTTTCCTTGAAACTTTGCAGATGAGGATACCTGCCCCCCGCATCACCCACCCATCCTCTGTTTCATTTACTCATACAACACTCAATTACATGTCTCAATGACTGCTTTCAGCTAACTAAATTATTTTCTTAGATTAAAAAATAAATTCAAAAACAACAAAACTATAGGAAATACAAAATTTAAAAAAAATCCTCCTCCTCTAAGGTGGAGGATAAATCTTTTCTTGGAATTCGCCAGTTCTGTTAAATAATCAGACTTTAAATTTCTGGTACCAAGTTAGCTGTTTCCAATGCTACATTAAAGGCTTCAATGCCCATTTTAGGTGGGTTTCCAAAAACCTTAAGATGCTGATAAAACATATATAATTTTTAACATTCTATATTAATCACAGAGCGACTACATTTTTAAAAAAAGAAAAACACCTAACTGGTAAGCAATTTGCAATACCAATTTCTTTAGACACAGATTAAGTATGTGTATTTATTGGAGGCATTTTCTTCAAAGTATGACCAGAAAAGCTCATCTGATCTTTTGTTTTATTTACGAATTTATTTTTTGGTTTAACTGAATATAAACCTGAGTATCTGGTCAACATAAAACTCATACCTGAAAGAACCCTAGTTATTGCAGCTTTATTTTTTTTCCCTTAAGAATAATAATGATAATAATAAAACTAGGGCAAAACACATTTCTAATGACAATCTACAAACTAAATGACAAGAATCTGAGCTACTTCATTTTAAATGACTTTGTAGATCATTTGAAATTTTGATTCATTTCTTTGTTTACTGTTATTTCACCATCACCTGTAATGATCTTGTTCAAGAGTTTTTTTTTTAAAGTAATTTTTGAATCAATCAACAAATACATGGAAAATCTGTCTGTGAGATATTTCACTGGGAGACAAAGCTCGTTAACAGGATTAAGTGTCCATGACTCCATTTTTGTAAAATATGTGTGTATGTGTGTATGCGATTCAGTCTGGAAGAATGAAGTTTTGCTGTATGAACAAACAAATCCAGTCTTAGGAGAAGAGACAGAAGAAGTCTCACCCTCATATATAGCCAGGCAGAAGTCATCTGTCACATTCATATTTCTTTATCCAAAGTGGGGGGAACTCCTCATGTCTTTGTGACAAGCAAAAAGTTACATCTGAGAGCCAGGCACATGTGCCAAACATCCACAGAGACAGGGACACAGGGTGACAACTATGAATTGATGCTTACATTCCAAAGAGATAGCTCCAAGGCCTCCAAGAAAGACTTCCTGGGATGTGAAAGAAAAAGACTCTTATTTAATTTGTAAAAAGATTGGCCTCCATCTCCAATAGATAGGAAAAGGATTTACAAGTATTAGTTTGTTAAAAGAAATTCTGGGGGGGAAAAGGTGAGAGGAGACATTCTTTTTCCCTTCTCGCTGCAAGAGAACTTTATTTTATTATTATTTCATTTGTATTCTCCACCACAGCATCCACCTTATGCCAGGATTTGTGTTAATGAGAGACTCAGTGATGTTCAAGACACTTGGGAGAACTTAGAGAAGGTGAACTGGAATGAACAAACATTGGCTAATCCAAGCTTCTGTGGTGGGTGTTGTGGGTCAAATGCGTCCCCCACAAAGTTCACGTATTGGAAACTTGATCTCCATTGGAACAGTATTAAGAGGGTAGGGAATCCTATTATGGTATTTGAAAGGCAGGTCCTTTAAGAGGTGATTGGATATGAGGACCATGCCCTGGTGCATGGATTGATCTAGTCATGGAGTAATGAGTTGATGGTGTAATGCTGGTCTTGGGTGAGGTTCTGATAGTTTTATAGGGAGAGTGAGTGAGCAGGTTAGCTCTATCTTGCTCAACCCATTCTCAGGCATGTGACATCCTTCGTCACTGTGGAAAGTTCCCACACAGAAGAAGGCCCTCACCAGATGTGTTCTCTGGCCTTTGACTTCCCAGCCTCCAAAACTGTAAGAAATAACTTCCATTTCTTTATATATCTCCAGTTTAGGGTATTCTATCATAAACAACAGAAAAGGACTAATACAATGGACAACATCTCTGCAGGTCCAGCAGGTCTGGACTCACCAGGCAAGGAAGATTCCCCAGCAACCCCCTTCCTCATTGCCCTAGTAGTAAAGCAAGTGGAGAGGAGGCATTTGGACCTTTCCATGGGGTTCTTGAGGGCCAGAGTCCACCAACCTCTCTCTCATCATATTCATTCAGTTCCACTCACCCTCCTTCCTCACCTCCAGCCCCAACAGAATAAATCCTTTTCTATCTTTTGAGGCAGGAATCTGGGTTCTTAATAAACATTTTTCTTGTACCTTGACAATTGTCCCTTTCTCTCAGGAATTTTAAAAATCAAAGAAGGGACCCCTTTCTTCCTGCTGTAACCTTCCTGAGGAATAACACAGCCTAGGGTCTGGCTCCAGGGATGAGAGACGGGATGAAGGGGCACCGATGAGAAAAGCAGCACCACTCATGGTTCCTAACAGCAAACCAAGCTCACCTGCTGCTGTAGCCATGGTCAGAGGGATGGGGAAGACTTCACTGGCTGTGGGCACATCTCCATTTTGGGCTCCTTGGTTCCTTCTCTCTTTTCCTTCCCCCCACAATCAGATGAAATGCTGATTTCTGGGAGAAATAAAAAGCAGCCTCATCTTTAGTCCTAAAGTAGCTCCTTAAAAGGAAAGAAAACACACAGAAGTCATTTTATCCAGCTTCAGTCTATACTGCAGAGTGATTTTGTGTAATTCTCTCCACGTTGCAAAATCTTCATGCTCTGGAAAGGCTACTGGTGGCAGAATCATAGGTCGATGGGGGAACTGAGCAAACCCAACCCCATCCAACCCAATGCCTACTTTGGATCTGTTGTTCTATGATTTCAGCAAACTGAAGTGGGGGGGTCTCTGCCTTCCACCTGCAGCCTATGCCCAGACTTTTGTTTATTTTGTTGGTTGGTTTGGATTTTTGTCTGTTTGGTTGAGTTAAACTTCTTCTCCAGTCCATCCAGTGAAGGAGCATCCAGTGAAGGATGTAACTAAACACATGCTCACTGGAGAGATACACAGAATAAACAAGAAATAGTTAATGTCAATAGTGCACAGGTCTCTGCCCAAACTCCTGTGGATCAGAACCCACCCTGGGGAGTGAGATGAGAGATCTACAGTTGGCCTCAGTTCCCGGGGCCTCTCATCATGCAAGAATCTCTTTGCATTGAGTGTCATTCTAATATTTAACAATTTGTATTTTTTATGCAACATGGTCCCTAAACATGTGCCAAAAATGTCACCTGCTATGCAACCCCCTTAGAAGGAAAATACTTCTGGTGGGTTAATCCAGTTATTTTGACCTGGTTTGCCCTTTTTGCTGCTTGCAGAACCCAAGGTCAGCAAAAATTTTGACTTTAGTGACCTATCAACTGTGTCCAGGACTCTGTCCATGTACCCCACGAGGAGTGCAGCATCCTTAAGGTCCTTGTGAGATATGTCAGAGTCTCTTGTATTATCTTCCTTCCCACCCCTTGTGAGTGCTGTATTTGCTTCTAAAGGAGAAAAGTAGAAAGGGTAACGTTCAATGCAGAGGGGCTGTTAATGGTAGAGCATCAGGCATCTAAGCATGCATCAGCCCAGGGGCTGTAGGTGGCCCATGTGACAGCCAGCTGTAGAAGATGGCTCTGCCTGAGGAGTCAAGCAATGGAAACTTTCCAGGTTTTTTTTTTCCCCCAAAGTCCTTGTAAAGCCACAAAGTTAATGAAAAATTAGCTTCGAATGTTAATTTCCCCAGGGGAGTGTTCTCAGGTTTAAAATTTTTTTTTTTAAAGTTAAATATTGTGTGAAACCCAAAGTCCCACTTAAAAAGTATTTTGCTTGCTCATCAAAAGTGAGCAACTCAGCATCATATAAATTTTGGAGTCACGGCCAATGGCCACTCCACCTGTCAGTAGGACCTGTAAGCAGCCTTGGGTGAGGTATCAGAAGCTCAGGGAAACTAGGTCCCCACTCTGCTGTGGATTCTGTGGGCACAGAAGAGAAGAGAGAGTCCACCCCACAGTGGGGACCTGGTTGGGGGGGGGGCTCTGAACACAGGGAGGATGAAGGTGGTGGTCAACACTTCTAAATCATGTCAACGGCAGTCAACCTTTCCTTCCTTCCTGGTTATGTGCTCAGCAGCTACATACGAATCCTGACAGTGAGAAACCATCCTCCAGGCTCCCTCCCTTTGTCAGACCCCATTGTTCTGGCTTCCCTTGAAGGGGGAGCTGGAGTGGTCAATGAAATCTAAGGGTATAAACAGGACAGTGTGCCAGAAGGCTTCTGGAAGTGACCTCTGGATAGCAAGAAAACCAATAGTTTGTCACCCTTTTCCTTCCTGTATGTGACTCAGTTCTTGGGACATGATGCCTGGAGCCTCTTTAGCTCTTTTGTGACCATGAGGCCACGGGGATGAAGAGCCCATATGTAAGGACCAGTGAGAGTAGAAGAGAAAGAAAGGCTGATAATGATGATGGAAGCGGGTTCTATTTTTTAGTTTCATCTTTTTCTTTTTCTTTTTTTTTTAACCAGACAAATAAATCATGCCTGCTGCCAAACCATTAGGAAATAATATCAAACAAACAAACAAATAAACAAAAAGGAGTGAGAGAGAGAGATAAAATAACCCATCCCTTGTAATCTTGATGATCCTGTTTTTCTTCAATTCTCTCTTCATTCTTTAGATTTTACTTCTGACTAATTCCCTTCCCCAGCACAGAAGCAGGGAACACACCTGGTTTTCAGTCTCTCTCTTCTGTCTCCCCTGACCCTATAATTCCCAAATTAGGAAAACCATCAACTGTAAATGACTTAAGAGCTTAGCGTCTCAACCCTCTCCTAGGGCTGCCCTCCTGCACGGTGCTGCCATCCTGGTGGCCACAGATGAGGAGCGGCCCCAGGTGCACATCTCAGGATGAATAAGCAGAACATCCTGATGTTAGCATTTCTCAGAGCACTGATGGAGGTGGCTCATGGGCACTCACAGAATGTCATTCATTTGCTTATCTCTTGAGTCTCAAGCACAGTCTCTTTGGAGGGTGGCAGGCTGATGGGACAGCAGTTAGCTGCCAAGATAATCCAGTCACAGTGACAGGCAAACCTCCAGATGGACTGAAATCATGCTGTGCACTAAGAGCTGGCTTCAAATAATAATTAATACACAGGCAGCAGCCTTTTCTGGGACCTCACTGGCCACACAAAGAAGCCGCTCTGTTCTGATAAGGGAAACTTTCCAGTCGCTGCAGCTGATAATTAAGTAGCCTTGTCAGAGGTTTAGATGTTTACTGATGCGGTGGGGAGACTTGGTTGAAAAAAATAAAAATAAAAACGGAGAGTAAAAGAATATTAAGAATTGCCTTTAAAACTATTTTGATGTCCACAAACTTAAAAGCATGCTGCTAAAATAAGCTGCCCAATCCTTTACTGAACGCACCATTGTAAAAACGTGGCTGAGCTTGACAAAAGCCTGAAGGGTACATTTATGAGATTTCTAATGCTTTTGTAGGTGTATTGTTGAACTTTGGGGTATGTAAATCTGGGCTTAGTAAGGATGGAGGCTGCTTATTTAACAAACGCACAAACAGGGCTGTAATGCGCTTAGAGGGAAGAGACACGGGCTTGGCCGGGATCCATCCGTATCTATAGTGAAAATGCTTTGTCATAGACTAGATTGAGCCAGCGACAAGCAAAGTTAATACAAACACATTAGCCTCTTCAAAACAAATGATCCCTGTTAAGCCTGCAATTAGCTCCGTATTTATTATAAGCAATGCAATCCTTATCAGCACTGTTATTCCTGCCCATCATAATTATTACACAGCAGACAATAAATTATGATTACAGTATTGAGTCAAATGGGTATGGGTGGAGTATCAGTCAGGATAAGCCAGTTTTCCAGAGATGGGCACTGCAGTCATTAAGAACTCAGACTTCAACACAGGATTGCCTGTGTTCAAATCCTAGCTTGGTAGCTACTAGCTGTACAAAGTTGAACAAGTTTCTTTAACTCTCTCTACATCAGTTTTATCTTTCATGGTATGAAGATGATTTGAAAAAGTGAATATTAAAAATGAGCAGTGGTCAGACCACAGATGACATTAGAACTCTAGACTACCGACTGTAAATCAGCACAGCCACTATGGAAAACAGTACAAAGGTTCCTCAGACAACTACAGATGGAACTACCATACAATCCAGCAATTTCATTGCTAGGTGTAGACCCAAAGGAATGGAAATCATCATGTGGAAGGGATATCTGCACTCTCATGTTCATCACAGCTTTATTTACAATGGCCAGGATATGTCTATCGACAGAAGACCGGATAAGGACAATTTGGTATATATACTCAATGGAATACTACTCAGCCATAAAAAAGTTATGAAATTCTGCCATTAGCAGCAACATGGATGAACTTAGAGAAAATTATATTAAGTGAAATAAGCCAGGCACAGAAAGAGAAACACTACATGTCCTCACTCATAAGTGGAAGCTAAGAAACAAAGAAAGAAAGACCATAATAAAACATTGAACTTTCAGAGGAGAGAGCACACCTATA
Organism: Galeopterus variegatus; assembly: GCF_000696425.1. NCBI lineage: Eukaryota > Metazoa > Chordata > Mammalia > Dermoptera > Cynocephalidae > Galeopterus > Galeopterus variegatus. The sequence goes on along the minus strand of NW_007729293.1, from coordinate 4,681 downwards.
GTTACTATGGGTGAGAAAGGGGGAGGGAGAGGGGGCATGGAGAGTAATTAGATAAGAAACACAAAGACTAATTATGATTTGTAATGATGAATATGCTAATAATATTGATTTGATCATCATATACTGTACACAAATACTGATAGTCAACTCTATACCCCATAAATATGTATAAATAAAAATAATTTTTTTAAAAATGCTTAAACTCTAGCCCACCACCTCTGCAAAGACCAGCCCAGGAAACCATACCACACATCTACAGGGCTTGATCAGTGACTATTTTTTGCCTCCACTTTCTACTCAGGACCAACCAGTGACCAGCAGATGTGGTCTCATAACCAACCCCAGAAAATGTGCCACTTATAATGAGTCCACTTCCAGCTTCCCTGGGCCAACACCCTCCAAACTGGGCATGCTGGAGATCTCCCCTTTGGTGAATGTAAATCTTCCCCACATGTCTGCCTGTCTTAGAATCTCTGCCAAACACAAATATGGTGGCTGCGTCCCTTCCCATAGTAAGATCTCGCTAAATAGCCTGTGTATTTTTTCCATTTGGGAGGTCTTTATTTATGTCCATAGAATAATAGTACTTATTTTATAACGTTGTTGCAAGGATTTGATTAGTTCATAACTATAAAGGGCTTAGAGCTGTGCCCAGCGCTTTGCAAGGATTGGCTAATCACATTGTTAGGCTCTCCCAAGCCCTAGACCCTTTAACAATAGCCATGAAGAACTGAAGATGCCTCTGCTTGCCTCTTTTCCCCATACTCTGCTTAGGCAATGAACAGAGACCTGATTTCTCCTTGAAAGAGGAAAAGGATAATAGGGAATAAAACAACAACAGAAAGTTAACACCCCAGAGTAGTATTTTAGTCACATACATGAAAATAGCCCAAAGCTGTTTCTACACTCTGAATACATTATCACCCATAAAACCTGACCTAATAGGAAAGTACTCATAGGGACTGCTCTTATACACATGGAAAAAGATAAACACATTTCTGTTGGGGACGCTCAGAGGGAGAAAGCTGCTCTTTGGCTGTTATCACTCGATTCTCCTCAGGAATCAGCCAGACTCTGGATACCGTTCTGCACATACAAAAATAGATTTCCCCAAATGGATGTTTTGGCCCAAGAGATGATAAATTGTCTTGCTGTCCTCTGTGCAAATTAGAAATGGAAATAGATGAGGCAAGGCCAGAGCAATGTCATGGCACAGGGTTTGAATTTCTTGAGGAGTCTGTCTCTGAACTTATTTGAAAGGTGGGGGGGAGGGGAGGGGGAGGGTGGGGAGTGTCCCTGACTCTCCATGCAGAAATATGAGATGGGGTTTGAATCTCTACAGTTCCGTAGCAGATATTAGGCATTTCTTCCTAATAACCTTGTGACTGCCCAAACCTGAATTTCATACTGATTTGCGTGTTCTTCTATATATTCACAGTTTTGGCTATTTTAGGTGAAAAAAAAAGAATCTAGCTTGCTCCAGGGAAGTTCTGAAAAGCCAAAGAAAAGTCTTCCTCCTCCTGAGAGAACAACAAATCAGAAAATATTTTTAAAGTGTTTACTAGAAATTATTGGACAATGGTAGATGCCAGGTGAATTTTCGATGAGCAAATACTGTACAAATGCTTATTCTGCTCCTAGTCTAGTGCAGAGATGACCACCTCAAGACAGAGCATGGCCAAACTCACTTTCCCACCATCTTTTCTATTCACAGCATCAGTAAAAGATAATTATTTAAATGTTTCCAGTGGTCACAGCATCCCTGAAAGGTATGGAACCATCTCTTTCTCTGCTTGTTTGTTTCTTGAACTTCCAGGAGAAAACGTCAAGAAGCAATTGATGTGCTGGCTGGAACATCCAAGTCAGAAACTGAACCCAAAGACTACATTGCTTGAAAACCAAAGCCTTGGTTCTCATTTTCTCTGTTTTGCTCTTTTAATAGTTAAGGTAAAACTAAATGCTACAACAAACGAATACCAAAATACATAATAGTTCGAAAAATATAGTAATTTATTTTCCCACTCATATAAATTGCAAAGCCAACGCTACTGGTAAATGAGTAGCTCTGGCCAGGCTCCTCCCATCCTGTGGTTGCTCCGTCTTTTATATTTGGCTTCTGATGTTGCAAAGCTGCTGGGCTTTGAACCGGTGAAAGAAGAATGTGCAGAATCTCTTATGGGAGGTTTGCAGAGGTCGTGTTAGGAGGGCGGGTCCACCACACCTGCTTGCATTCCATTGGCTGGAAATCAGTTATGTGACCATAGGTAACTGCAAGGAAGCTGGAAATAAAATATAAGCCAAGAAGGAGAGGAAATAGGCTCAGTGAACAAGGATCCAGTCTCTGCTGCATTCTTTACAATCCAAGCAGAACAGATGTCAGTTTAGTTTGGAGAGGTCTGTAAATTCCAAAGAAGCAAACATTTGCTGCCTGTTTTCTTTCAAAAGTAAAGTGATTTGAACCCATACTAGAAAGACTTCATTCATTCATACTTTTTTTTTTTTTTGTCTTTTGTCTTTTTTCCGTGTCCGGCAACGGATCGCAACCCTCAGTGTTGCCCCCATACCGGACCGGGGACCGGCAATGGGACCGCAACCCTCGGTGTTGCTCCCACGCCTCGCTCAGCCAGCGAGCGGGAACCAGTCTGTATGTGGGATCCGAACCCTCGGGCAGAAGCGCCACCACGCTTCCCAAGCGGCGCATTTATCCAGTGCGCCACCGGGCCGGCCCCCATTCATTCATACTTTTAAAAATGAAATGCTTTGTGTATTGCAGGATATAAATGCCACAAAGTGTATATCAAAATGTAGAATACGAAATAACCACTTTTTTTCCCCAAGGTGAAAGAGAATTGCAAAAAAACAAACAAAAACCAAACATACGATGTTATGATTTGCATGCAAGTATATTTCAAAGAGAACTTTTTGCTTTCCCTTTTATTTCATGAATATGGAAATTAGCAAACTCTAAGTTATCTATGAAACCATATGTACCACCCTATACAGAAAAAGATGTCAGGAAAACAACAGACTTAACAATTCACTCACAACTGGGGAGGACTCACAAAGCTTCTGTAAATATTCTCATGGACAGACTGATAATATATAATATTGATAAAATAGTGAATATGTTAGACGCAGTGTCAGCCATCACTCTACCTGCAATAACTCTTTATAATAAAAATAACCCTGTGAGGTAGGGACTGTGATTTATCCAAGTTTCACAGATGAGGAAAGTTATGTAAATTGATCAAGATGTGATTTCCATTCATCATCAGAGAGAGGTTTGTCATCAATGCCCTCAGTCATAGTGAGGTACCAGCTTGATGCTCAGTCAGAGAGAGGCAGGAGCAGACTGTTTCACGTACAGATGCTGTATAGAATTTCAGAGTTAACAGGGTAGAAAAACATCATAGAGATGCTCACAATCCTTTCCATAAATTTGTGTCCCAAGATAGGCACAGCACCTCATCTCCCACTTGTATGTCTACTGGAAATGAAAGTTAGGGTGGAGGCAGAGTGCTGCGGTGGTTTTCTCAGAGTGTTTTAGAGTCTCTGCTGTGGCCAGTTGCCACCCACATACACAAGAGATGCCTTTGCACTGGTAGAGCCTCTTCTGGAGTTCTGAAAGGGGTAAGGAAAGGGGGGTTAGCAAGAAATTGGTAAAGGGCCATAAAATGTGACTGCATTGTGTAATGTTTAATATACTAATTATCCTGATATGAACATCACATATTGCACACAGGTATAGGTATTCAGCTTTGTATAGCACAGATACATACAATAAATTATGTTTCAATTTAGAAAGATCTCCTAAAAAATAATGTTCTGGAAGCCCAGGTCCAACCACCATCCAACAGCTATGATTCACTATTTCCAAGACAGCATGTTTCAGTGGTAAGAATTATGTGTTGAGTGACAAGGGCCCATACCTCTGCATAGAATAATTGTTAAAACCAAGGGTTTTGCTTTATGGAAAACATTATAGAGATTTCTCAGAAAAACTACAAATAGAGCTAAAATATGACCCAGCAGCCCACTACTGGGTATATATCCAAAGGAAAAGAAACCAGTATGTTAAAGGGATACCTACACTCCCATGTTTACTGCAGCATTATTCACAGTAGCCAAGATATGGAACCAACCTAAGTACCCATCAGAGATTGAAGAGCCTGCTGTACGGCCAACAGATGATTGGATGAAGAAAATGTAGTACACACACACACACACACACACACACACACACACAGGAATACTATTTAGCTATAAAGAAAGAGCATCCTTCCATTGGCAGCAACATGGATGAGCCTGGAGGTCATTATGTTAATGGAAATAAGCCAACACAGAAAGATAAATACTGCATGTTCTCATTCACATGTGAGAGCTGAAAAAGTTGAACTCATAGAAGTAGAGAGTAGAATAGTGGTTACTAGAGGCTGCGAAGGGTTGGAGGGTGGAGCACAGAATAGGGAGATGTTGGTTAACAGTACAAATGTAAATCTAGACAAGAGGATGCTAGTGCTCCACAGCACTGCAAGGTGACAATAGTTAACAATAATATATTATGTAATTTCTTTTTTTTTTTTTTTTTTTTTTTCTCTACTTTTTCTCTTTTCTTAAAGTACAACTTTACTGGTTGGGGATTTTCTTATTTTTTTATTTATTTATTTATTTATTTATTTAT
>NW_007729292.1:255867-256695 GCF_000696425.1 Galeopterus variegatus | reverse complement strand
AGCCATCTTAAAGAGCAAATTGTCAGTATATATTTTAGTAAAATTGAGTAAGTACTTACTCACTCTGGGACACATATACCCAAGAGATTCCTTTGGGTAAATAAGAAGACATTTATGAAGATGTTTATCTTAGTAGTATATGAGTAAAAAAAATTGGAGGCAACCTATAAGTTTATCATATATGAATTGGTGAATAACATGCAGTCATGCATATCATACAATAATAATCAGAAGAAAAAACCCTACATTTACATGCAGAAATGTACAATATCAAAATGTACAAAATCAAAAACAATGTTGCATGGGAGAAATAAGAAGTAGGACATCATTTACAGTATTATGCCATTTATGTAATGTTAAAATAATGAAAATCAATACTAATGTTTTTACATATATTCATAGAGGTAAAAAAATGTGCAGAAATTGATCTAAAGGCCATACATTTAATACAAACTGTGGACTTAAGGGGTGGGATGAACTGGGATGGAAGGTAAAGAGGAAAGACAAGTAAATAATAATACATTGTTATTTATTATTGATTATTTTTATTACCTTATTTATTGTTAATATATCAATGTATTGATGCTGTGCTATAAACTGAGAAATAAGATTAACTCAGTTCTTGAGGGTCAAAAAAACTTTCAACAAGAGGCTAGCCAGTTACTTCAGTTGATTAGAGCGCAGCCTTGTAAACCAAGGACAAGGGTTTGGATCTCTGGTTTGGATCCCTGCACTGGCCAGCCTACCAAAACAGAAAAGAAAAACATAGCATTTGGGGAAAAAAACCCTCACCAACACCTCAGTTAAAGCACAACAAACCAGCCAAAC
>NW_007729292.1:250546-250964 GCF_000696425.1 Galeopterus variegatus | reverse complement strand
AAATTCCTCAGTCTTTGTCATTATTTGTAAGATTTTTAACTGGCAAATGTCTGTTAATTTAATTATAGAAGAATCCCAATATAAAAAGTGGGTAAAGGTTTTAAATAAGCAATTTAAACAAGGAAAATCCAAATAGTTGATAATATTCTCATGTTGATTCATAATATTAAAATATAAATAGAAACATATAGCACTTTATACCACATAATTGGCAAAAATGAGAACATTGAATAAATCAGTGGCTATTAAAGATGGCAGGAAATGGAGACCTTGTACTCTATTTTTGAGTGTAAATTAGTAAAGCCATCTTAAAGAGCAAATTGTCAGTATATATTTTAGTAAAATTGAGTAAGTACTTACTCACTCTGGGACACATATACCCAAGAGATTCCTTTGGGTAAATAAGAAGACATTTATG
>NW_007729292.1:246080-248293 GCF_000696425.1 Galeopterus variegatus | reverse complement strand
TTGTTTTTGTGAAATGTTAAAAATAAGGCCTAGAGATATTCTAGCTTGTGGTCCTTCCTAACTTCCTGGATCTTCCTTTTCATTTGTGTCTATTGTCCCTGTTTGGCTAATTTTGGATTTATTCCAAGCGGGTTCTGCTTTCATCCTGCAGGGACCCACGGTTGGTTAGTAGGCCCCACCTATGCCAGCTTCTTTAGACCTCACTGCAGGACTCTTGCACTCACGGCACCTGGAGAATGTAGACAACCTGCCCGGTTTCAGTTGTTCTCCTGTGGCTTGCTGCCCTTTCCAGGAAGTACCTGTTGGGATTCAGGGTTTTCCTTTTCTTACATCTGTGAGATGTCTCNATCTAACCCTGCTTTATATATGCAAGGTCAAGGTATTGATTCGGTTGGTGGTAAGGCTATTGAGAGGTCACTGATTTACAGTAAACTACAGATTATTTTGAAGTGATATTCCAATTCAATAAATCATATAATGCCATAAAGGGAGAATCACTTACGGCCTTGAAAGGAGAGGGAGAACTTAAGGTAACATTTAAAAGAAAAAAATGACTCAGTGTCATACTGGGAAAGAACACGTTCCAGCTGCATCAAGCAGCACCAATCATCCATTCATAAATGTTACAAGGGCAAGGGACAAAGAGAGGAAGACACAACATTTCTAGCTTATAAGAGGATAAAGAGCTTAAGAGTCCTAACTAGAGAAGCAACATATCTATTGCTTAATAGATATATCAACAGTTAAGAAAATGGGAAGGGCTTTTAAAGGTCGTGATAAATTCTTGGAATATAAATTAACAAANTTAAGAAAATGGGAAGGGCTTTTAAAGGTCGTGATAAATTCTTGGAATATAAATTAACAAATACACACACATACACATAAGAGGAAATGCAAGCCTCCTGCAAAAAGTTCTAATTTTCTAGGCAAAAGGGTCTAATATCCAGACATAAGTAAATGTAATCTTACATCCGTCCCCCCTCCCCCCATGTTTAGGTAAGAAGAATGCTCTCATTCTGGAATAACTGAATACTCTAAATCAGACCTTTCCATCTCATAGGCACAGTTAATACAAAGGAAAACCATACTTACTGACAAAAGGGGCATCATGCAACCACAGAAAATGTACACGGACAACTTCACCTGAAGTGGTTCCTGTGATGGAGGTACCCATTATTTGGAGTGGAAGAAAGTATGATTCTAAGATCGTTGAAGAAAGAGAACAAGGGAAAGACATGAGACTATAATATTATCCTACAATTTTAATGAAGAAGGAATTAACCTCAAATAATTAAGGTACATCTTAACTCACAATGTGCTCCACTACCCCGGGAGGTCACGCAGCAGATGCAGAGAGGAGACCAACAGGGAATGTTATGGCACTTATAGACAGACTTGGACCTTTACAGCTTGGCATTTTAATAGCCACCATCAGAGCTACCTTTTAAAATGCTCTTTTTAATATACACAAGGAAAATGTTTATACACAAGGAAAATTAAGCCATACTAAATAGCATATACCTTTCTGTAAAGTGTTTTTTAAATGTCATTTAAATATAAGTTTTGAAGTGTTGAACTGCAACTGGAAGAGAGAATGCTAAAAAAAAATGTTTTCTCTAATAGCTACAAGTGCTTCCTGGTCAGTTTGATGATAACTTAGGTAGGCTCTAGATATTTTCAAAGCTTTTGCAAACTTCTTTAAATATTTTTAGACTAAGATGAAAATAAATTATGTCAAGCATCCCTTTTAGGAAGAGGAGGGTTTGCACCCCAAAATGGAAGGATTCTCTAAAGTCTTGCACTTATTTCATGAATTGCCAAAGATGCTACCAGAAGAGAAAAGATATTAAACACTACACAAAAATCAGGTATACTGATAATAGAAAATTGAATAATAAATGACAAGAAAAAAATTAATCATCTAGAATGCCACTTTACAAATAAGTTGAAAACCAATCTAAAAGTAAGGAAAATATACCACAGGAGTGAAAACTACATAGATAAAGAACAGAAATGTAAATTTCAAATAGGAAGGTAAGGAGATTGATATTGCATTTGTTTTTTGAAAAACTATATTGTATTTTACACATTAGTTTTAAATGTGATAAGAAAAGTTCTCTAATCATAAATGTATTTGTAATAATAAATAACTTAGAAAACGCTGATACTTATGCCTACAGAATATATAAAACTTGATGAGGAGAGGATAGAGC
>NW_007729292.1:244002-245633 GCF_000696425.1 Galeopterus variegatus | reverse complement strand
AGAAATGTAAATTTCAAATAGGAAGGTAAGGAGATTGATATTGCATTTGTTTTTTGAAAAACTATATTGTATTTTACACATTAGTTTTAAATGTGATAAGAAAAGTTCTCTAATCATAAATGTATTTGTAATAATAAATAACTTAGAAAACGCTGATACTTATGCCTACAGAATATATAAAACTTGATGAGGAGAGGATAGAGCTGCATTGGCCAGTGGAGTACCCATTATATGTGGCTGTGAAAGACTTGAAATATGGCTAGTCCCAGTTGAGATGTGCTGCAAATGTAAAATATCCACAGGATTTCAAGGAGTATGAAAAAATGTAAAATATCTCAATATTTTATGTTGATTATCTGTTGAAAATGTTTTGGATATATTGAACTAAATAAAATATATTATTAAAATTAATTCCACCTGTGTATAGTAAAGACTTTAATCTTGCCCAAAGAAAAGTTTGTTTTATGCCTTCAATTCATTCCTTTGAGGTTATCTCTAAACCCTTGTGATGTGCTGCCTGATAAGACAGCCTTTGTTTGCCTGGAAGTCTTGGGCCATGGCAGAGTCTAATAATATGGTTTATGATGGGCGTTTTGAGTCATATGGTATCAGCTCAAACTTGGAAGTGGCTAGAGGCTAAGATTAGCCTCCTGGGCAGCCAACCATGTCTATATGACTGAGTCCTAACAAAATGTTGGATACCAAGTCTCGGGAGAGCTTCTCTGTTTGGCAGTACTCTGTGCATACTGTATACACTGATGCTGGGAAAATAGGGGCTGTGCATGACTCCACTGAGAGAAGACAACTGGATGCTCTATGCATGGACATTCCTGGACTCTGCCCTACATGTCTCTTCTCTTAACTGATTTTAACCTGTATCCTTTCACTGTAATAAACCCTAACCAAGATTATAACCGCTTTCAGTGAGTTCTGAGTTCTTCTAGCAAATTACCAAAACTGAGAGTGATCTTATGGGCCCCAAACTTACAATTGGTGTCAGAGGTAAGGGTACTTTTGGGGGCCCTCAAACATGTCAGAAGTGAGAGCGGTCTGCTGGACTGCTTCTGAACTTTGCAACCTGTTTCTCTTTACTCTGTTTAATATGGCTACTACAGCATTTAACAGTGTACATGTCTCATTTTTGTGACTTACATTATATTTCTTTTGAACACCATGGGGATAGAATCCATACGTAGCAGGAAAATGTGGAGTAAGGCAGCATGAGGTACCACAGTTCAATGAAGGGAACAATTATTTAAATGGCAATCAGTTTTTTAATTATACAATATTTAGTTTTAATTCTAACCATCTAGTTGGGACATATTGTCATAGACAGGAGTTTGATCTATGAAAGTTTCAAAAGGACACTACAGAGAGTTGTGAGAAAAGTAAAGAGGTTTTTGTAACTTTGTATGAATCTCTCTGTTTATGATCAACAAACAGAATGAAACAAAACAAATAAGTGAACAAACCAACTTTTCATATGAGCTGGAAATTAGAGTTAGTATAGGGAAGTGATGACTGTTGTTAACTAGGCAGTCAGACTGCCTGGATTTGAATCTCACCTCCACCACTTGCTAGCTTTCTGAATTTAGGCAAGTTATCTAATTTACTGTGCCTCAATTTAATTC
>NW_007729292.1:240444-242620 GCF_000696425.1 Galeopterus variegatus | reverse complement strand
GTCTAAGTTCCCACAATTTATACAATAAATACAAAATTACTTAATTTGGCATTCTAGCCTATCCTTGGACTCCTTTCCATTCACTCTCTCTCTCTCTCTCTCTGTATTCCATTTGTATCAATTTCTCAAATTCTTCTAAAAACAAGTACTTTTTCTTAATAAACCACTAGCCCAAAATATTATTTTTTGGCCCAAATCCTCTACTTATTTTCCACCATGGCCTCCCCAGCCATCAAAATCTGTCCAGAGTTCACTTTCTTGGCTTGTTGTTCCCTTAGCATTTTGTTTACATGGTTACTATGGCACTGTCACCTTGGATTATTCATCGGTTCTGGATCTCTCCTATTTGCCCTTCCAGGTCCACTCTTCACCCTTCTACAGGCTGCTCTGTGTCCCCAGAATGCTGACCTGTATGAAATAACAAATGAGCTTCCTTGCTCCCTGGCTTTTGGTTGGGTTTAGTGAGATAATGATCACTGACAAAAAAATAACGTAAAATAAAATAGGAGGAGAATGAAATTGTAGTGTTTATTTTTTTCCCTTTCTTCCTTCCTCCTGGGTTGCTCTGGGTTGATGCCGCTCCACCAAAGGCCACAGCCTCTTCAAATAGCTCTCTTCATATATCTTTATCTCTGAGGCTCTAGTAACTGCTTCCTCCTCTTGCCCTTCAGACTCAGGCATGCAATGACCCTCTGCTCTTACTAGTCCAAGTGCTTCCTGTACTGCCTGACTTAAGCTCTATACACACCAACTCTTGTCAATTACACAATAGAAGTGTGTGCATTGATTTCCCGCCTGGACCCTGGCTGATACAATGCCAATGGTGCTCTTTGAGAGAAAAGATTAAATGGGAGAAATTCTGGGTTGGAAACATTGAATAGGAAATAATTAATTCAGAACATACATTATGAATTTTACTATTTTTTTATTGGTAAAAGAAACAACTTATATTTTGTTCTTGCTCATATTCTTTTCTGTGAGGTGTTTAAAGCACATTTGACATATTATCTCATTAATCCTGGCCAGGCTGTATCAGGCATCAAAACAAATTTTTAGCTAGACAGGATATAGTTCTGAGGAAAGAGATGTGAGGCAGGAAGCAGAAACCAGCATCTTAGTTTAAGGGGATCAAGATCTGTGCTAAGATACAGGATTTTAAATACCAATACAAGAAAAGTGACAAGCCATCTAAAAAAGTAGAGCCAGGGAATAGACTTAAGGTTCAAGATAAACAGAATAGCCAAGGAATGCTTCTCACTGAGGTTCTGCATCATTTTTAAGGTGAGCTGAGTACCTGTCACGTAATAAGTCATTGCATAAATATTTATTGAAAGAATTGGAAATGAAATAATGACAAAATGCTAGACTAGGAGGCCTTCAGTGCTCTTCTATTAAGGATCCTTATCCAGCTGTCAGATCTTGATATGTGCTGTGTGAGGATTTAAGGTGCAGAAAGGAAAGAACTGACAATTATTGATGGCTTAGTGTGTACTAAGCGCAATATGGGCACACAATTATTGATTGCTTAGTGTGTGCTAAGCACAATCTGAGCACATTTAATCTTTAATAAAATTCAAGTATGTAAATACTAAAATACTAAAATGTCATTTTTATATGGTAATATTGTGTCTCTAACAGAATAAGTAGATGGTCCAAAGTGAAAAATNATAAGTGAACAAACCAACTTTTCATATGAGCTGGAAATTAGAGTTAGTATAGGGAAGTGATTACTGTTGTTAACTAGGCAGTCAGACTGCCTGGATTTGAATCTCACCTCCGCCACTTGCTAGCTTTCTGAATTTAGGCAAGTTATCTAATTTACTGTGCCTCAATTTAATTCTAAGTAATGGTAGAGATGATAGAGTACCTATTTTATAGGATTGTTATGAAGATGAAATAGCTTAATATAAACAAAGTACTTACAATAGTGCTTGGCACATAGTATGAAGGAATAAGGAGTAAGATACAATTATCGTTGATGTTGTAGACTTGTATAAATGCTGTCACTACCCACCCAATTATTAGTTTCTCCACCGCCCCCCCTTTTTTAACAGTAGGATGATTGTAACACTCTTTTCCCTAGAATAGTCTAAGTTCCCACAATTTATACAATAAATACAAAATTACTTAATTTGGCATTCTAGCCTATCCTTGGACTCCTTTCCATTCACTCTCT
>NW_007729292.1:228072-239638 GCF_000696425.1 Galeopterus variegatus | reverse complement strand
TCAAAATCTGTCCAGAGTTCACTTTCTTGGCTTGTTGTTCCCTTAGCATTTTGTTTACATGGTTACTATGGCACTGTCACCTTGGATTATTCATCGGTTCTGGATCTCTCCTATTTGCCCTTCCAGGTCCACTCTTCACCCTTCTACAGGCTGCTTTTTGTCCCCAGAATGCTGACCTGTATGAAATAACAAATGAGCTTCCTTGCTCCCTGGCTTTTGGTTGGGTTTAGTGAGATAATGATCACTGGCAAAAAATAACGTAAAATAAAATAGGAGGAGAATGAAATTGTAGTGTTTATTTTTTCCCTTGCTTCCTTCCTCCTGGGTTGCTCTGGGTTGATGCCTCTCCACCAAAGGCCACAGCCTCTTCAAATAGCTCTCTTCGTATATCTTTATCTCTGAGGCTCTAGTAACTGCTTCCTCCTCTTGCCCTTCAGACTCAGGCATGCAATGACCCTCTGCTCTTACTAGTCCAAGTGCTTCCTGTATTGCCTGACTTAAGCTCTATACACACCAACTCTTGTCAATTACACAATAGATGTGTGTGCATTGATTTCCCGCCTGGACCCTGGCTGATACAATGCCAATGGTGCTCTTTGAGAGAAAAGATCAAATGGGAGAAATTCTGGGTTGGAAACATTGAATAGGAAATAATTAATTCAGAAATACATTATGAATTTTACTATTTTTTATTGGTAAAAGAAACAATTTATATTTAGTTCTTGCTCATATTCTTTTCTGTGAGGTGTTTAAAGCACATTTGACATATTATCTCATTAATCCTGCCCAGACTGTATCAGGCATCAAAACAAATTTTTAGCTAGACAGGATATAGTTCTGAGGAAAGAGATGTGAGGCAGGAAGCAGAAACCAGCATCTTAGTTTAAGGGGATCAAGATCTGTGCTAAGATACAGGATTTTAAACACCAATACAAGAAAAGTGACAAACCATCTAAAAAAGTAGAGCCAGGGAATAGACTTAAGGTTCAAGATAAACAGAACAGCCAAGGAATGCTTCTCACTGAGGTTCTGCATCATTTTTAAGGTGAGCTGAGTACCTGTCACATAGTAAGTCATTGCATAAATATTTATTGAAAGAATTGGAAATGAAATAATGACAAAATGCTAGACTAGGAGGCCTTCAGTGCTCTTCTATTAAGGATCCTTATCCAGCTGTCAGATCTTGATATGTGCTGTGTGAGGATTTAAGGTGCAGAAAGGAAAGAACTGACAATTATTGATGGCTTAGTGTGTACTAAGCGCAATATGGGCACATTTAATCTTTAATAAAATTCAAGTATGTAAATACTAAAATACTAAAATGGCATTTTTATATGGTAATATTGTGTCTCTAACAGAATAAGTAGATGGTCCAAAGTGAAAAATCCAGAAGCTAGACTGACTTTTCCAAATGCCATGTAAATCTTAGACTGGTGGCATGTCCATTAGAAATCTAGTTATTCTGATCCCTAGATTAGGATACACATTTCTGGAAATGATTGATTTCATACAGTCAGGAAATGGAGTGAAATAAGAAAAGTGGCTACCTGATCTCATGTTATTCCTTTGCTCTCAAACTATATTAGTTATATAATGGTTTCTTTAGAGGTCAAAGGGCAACAAAATAGTCTCTGAGGCTCTAGTAACTGCTTCCTCCATCTTGAAGATGTTTAGTCTAGAAATCTAAAACCCTTTATTATTTGATTTCAAACCTGCTAGAAGGCAGATTGGGCCATTTCTTGGGTTCCTTAGCTGATATCATTACTTTTATTCACATTCTATTCAAAGAATAGTTCTGCCTCTCTGCCAAAGCATATTATATTTACCATCTTCCCATTCTTTGAATAAACAAATAATATGAGTAATATGGAGTAAATGGGAGTAGCATAGGTAATAATCAGAAAAAAAGTGAGCATACTGCTAGACAAAAAGCCCATACTTCTGCACAGAGAAGAGTGAACTTTGAAACTCACAGATCGAAATTTATGCCGGGGAACTATATCCATTACATAATGATCAGAGTGGAGAAAATTGTTTAAAAAAAAAAAACCGGGTAAAAAGTAAATATTTAAGTGTTCACAGATGTATTTGTGTTTACTAGGTCAGCATCGACAAGATGAAAAGAGATGATTCACTGAGGGAGAATGAAGGCTTGCAGATGTTGCAAGCAATGTTAAAAGAATGAGGCAGAGGGGAGTTCTGTATTAACTGGAGCAAAGGCAAATTGGCTGAAGCAATTTATTAGAGCAGAATAAATGATCAAGAGGAAAAAAATGGAGATTCTTATTAAAAATGAAGGAAACACCTGGCTGTTCTTTCATGTCTTTAAATATTGGTTTAAGGTGTCAGACAGCCATACTGTTGAGTTAGCTGCTTGTGCATGTGTGTGTGCGTCTTTGTATATATGTGTCCTGTACATCACAATTAGGAATGCAAAGCACACAAAAGGGGTTCCAAAGCAAAATGCTACGACTCTATGTACAGAACTCTCTCTCTCTAAATATTGTAAAGGATGTAATGATACTTGATTCTCACAGCTTTTGTGGCAGATTGTACTTTCCAAAAATGGCCACAGCAACACTTTTGGTCCCATATGCTCTTCCAAAATGTTTCCCCTCTCCCTTCAAGTAGTAGAGTCTATGTTTCCTCCTCTTAAAACTGCGAGGGCCTTGTGGCTGCCTTGATTAATAGAATATGATAGAAATGACACTTTGCAATTTCTTGGGCGAGGTTATAAAACATGATAAAGCTCTACCTGTCTCTCTTTGTGGTTGGGCCCTGAGTTGTCATGATGGAAAGATGTGCACAGACAACAGAGAGAGAGCCCAAAAGGCCCCAACTGTACCAGCCCTTAGCGTTTGGACTTCACAGCCCAGCTACTGTCTGATGTCAAGTTTGTGAGAGATCTTGAGCAAGAGCCACTAAGCTGAGCTCAGAACCAAAAAGATAACAATAAAGTTATTGTCCTTGTAAACCACTAAGTTTCAGGGTGATTTGTGTGCACCAATATATAACCAGAACAGTATTTCTCAGAAGATATTAGGATGTGTCCATTTGACAAACTAGCAAACTGATCACAAAAGATGCGCACTCTGGATCACTTAGCTTATCTGTGTCATTGTTACGTATGGGATTAAAATTCAGAGTTTCTGTCTCTTGTTCAGACCTCTGTTCCAATCTAGTTATAATGGGGAAAAATACAACACACCCTTACATTCACTGACATGAAACTTTATAACACACAATTTACTTAAAAGCTAGATTTTTTAAAAGCTGTTTATTGAACCTGAATAATATAGCGTACTCTAATGGGTGCTCATTAGCTGAATTTATATCCTATATTACAATACTCTTCCAGATTAAACCTTTGTGCTTTAATTGTATATATATATATATATTTTTAAAGATGACCGGTAAGGGGATCTTAACCCTTGACTTGGTGCTGTCAGCACCACGCTCAGCCAGTGAGCGAACCGGCCATCCCTATATGGGATCCGAACCCGGGGCCTTGGTGTTATCAACACCACACTCTCCCGAGTGAGCCACGGGCCGGCCCTAATTGTATTTTTAAAGTCTGATTTGACTGATGTATTTTTTTAAAGCAGGACTTAGAGATATACAAATATCAATATTTTCCTACTTAGTATTAAATTAAACAGTACCATCAACAGTACCAATACTATGCAGAGCACTGAATTGAAAATAAAACGACTGGAGAATAGTTCCTGTCTTCAAAGAGTTNAGCCAGTGAGCGAACCGGCCATCCCTATATGGGATCCGAACCCGGGACCTTGGTGTTATCAACACC
This sequence comes from Galeopterus variegatus, assembly GCF_000696425.1. Lineage (NCBI taxonomy): Eukaryota > Metazoa > Chordata > Mammalia > Dermoptera > Cynocephalidae > Galeopterus > Galeopterus variegatus. The sequence goes on along the minus strand of NW_007729292.1, from coordinate 235,830 downwards.
ACACTCTACCGAGTGAGCCATGGGCCGGCCCTAATTGTATTTTTTTTTTTCCTTTTTGTCTTTTTTTACTGAACGGTAACGGAATCGCAACCCTCGGTGTCGCGCCAGCACCGCACTCAGCCAGTGAGCGGGAACCGGTCTCCACATGGCATCCGAACCCTCGGCGGGGGCGCCGCCACGCTCCCAAGCAGCGCACTCTCCAGTGCGCCACTGGGCCGGTCCCCTAATTGTATTTTTAAAGTCTGATTTGACTGATGTATTTTTTTAAAGCAGGACTTAAAGATATACAAATATCAATATTTTCCTACTTAGTATTACAAAGAGAAATTAAACAGTACCATCAACGTCTATGAGTAGTCTCACCGTTAGTTAGTCAAACTGTAGATCAACAATTTGCCCATCATCATTTTAGGATTCCTCTATGCAGAGCACTGAATTGAAAATAAAACGACTGGAGAATAGTTCCTGTCTTCAAAGAGTTTGCTTTCTAGGTAGAGATAGAAAGCAGATACATACGAACAATAATTCACAATACATACAAACCAGAGATAAACAAATTGTTCTTTGCACAAGCTATATTTAAGTGCTGAGGGAACAAAGAGTGAAGTGGTAGATAGAACTTTTCTTTTTATATAAATATTTAGCACAATTAAATGTGCCTAGTGACAACCTAGGTTATGAATTATGTTTCTCTAAATATTTAAGTATTTAGTGATATGGCACTAGATTCATTGTCCTTGTTGCTGAAACTTATTAGCAACCATATGAAATTTGCCATATGAAACCAAATGAAAAACACAGTTGAGCCGTATGAAATTGCCAGTTTTTGAGAGTTTTTACAGCAGTGACTATTTCATATGGTTCTACCTGACATCTCAATTTGGTGGGGATACTGTTCTAGGCTCAGACAATTGACCTCTGTCAAGGACTTTAATCATCTGACATATATGCTCAGTCATCTCTTTAAAAAAAAATACTCAATGATAAGAGATATGATTTGTTAATAAATGTACACTATAATTTTTTTTCTCAAACTATTAGCATTCCCATCCACATTCTATATTTATAATTTTTAATAGTAGACTACCGGGGGCATTTATTTTAAATTTTTAATTGCTTCTTTTTAGATTTAAGGTATTTCCAAACATATTGGTAACTACAAACCTTCGTTTGAGGGACTAATTTCCTAAATCTAACTCACCCTGTGCTCCCTTTGGGGACAAGCACCATAGACAAAAAATAATATTTACAATAACCCTATTTTATTTCCATTGTAACTTTATTCAAGGAGCATGAAAAGCCATATCGTCACTACCTGAACAATCTTCTTGACAAATGTAGTAGGTAGGTGCTATAGTTGAAATGTTCATCTCTTCCAAAACTCGTGTTGAAATTTAATTGCCATTGTAACATTATGAAGAAGTGGGACTTTTAAGAAGTGTTTAAACCATGAGAGAGCCACCCTCATAGGTGGGCTTAATGCCTTAATGAAAGGGCTATCAGGTGTGTCCTCCCGCTTCCACCATGTGATAACACAGCAAGAAAGCACATGTCAGATTCCAGCATCTTGATCTTGAACTTCTCAGCCTCCAGATGTGAGAAAATAAATTTCTGTCCATTATAAATTACCCAGTCGTAGGAATTCTGTTATAGTAGCACAAAATGGACTAAGAGAGTGGACAAGAAGTTTAAAAGTATAAGAAATTATTAAATTTTTGCTATGATTAGGGTTTTAATGATGGAATCACACACATTAATTAACATTCTCTGGTTTAATTAATAAAAGTTTACAATTCAGCGGGGGGGGGCAGGGACTGCATTTCCAAGGGAAACTGACTGGCTGTCAAATATAAACATTTTACACTTATATGTTAAAACTTTCTTCCAATCAGTAAAACTTTTTAAATTGCAGCACAGAGTTTATAAAATTTATATCATGCATATAGTATCACCAGTTTTAGGCACGTGGTTTATGTTATTTGCAGGGGTTTAGAGTCAATCCAGGATCAGAATATTATCCCCACTCTTCAGCCTAATTAAAATTGTTACCCAGAATACCCTAAGGCTATGGGGGATTATGCTGCTCTTTTCCCCAGGCTTTGGGGAGCTCAGCCATGTTTCAAGGGGGCAGCTAGTCAGGCAAAATGAGATACTAGACCACTTGCTGCTAACCGCCCCCCCCCCAACATTCACACTCCCACACACAATGTATTAAATTAAACAGCCATTTCTGAAAACATGATATTATGTAAATTAATATGAAAATGGTTTGTGAATGACCTTATTTCACAAACACCTATTGATTATTTTTTACATGCTAGGCATTTTAGAAAATACTTTGCTATATTGAATCATCATCTATACAAACATTTATGAATTTCTTTGGGAATTTAATTTCACAGAGTTCTACCAGATATCATCCTAACATTTAAAAGTGCCTGCGTAAAATTTTTCAAATAGTTCAAGAGCTTATATTGCATTATATTTAGATATTTAAATTGCTGGAATAAGCTATGTAACATGTTCATCAAGCATAGATACTCTGAGTTTCCTAAATACCTTATTTCCAAAAGTTGTTTTATTTCATGGAATCACTGATATTCTCAAAATTGATATGTGAGATTTACAAGTCAACTGGTGTTTATACTCTGCTTCCCAACTCTCCCTAGATTCTACAGCAATTGTTGAATTTGTAGATGGTCCTTACATCTTATTTTCAGTTTTGTTCCTATAAAGGTTAACCTTGCTTTGTTTGCTTGTCTAGGAAACCCCTTACTTCTTACCTTGCCAGAGGCCACACACCGGTAAAATAACCCATGTCCTGGTCTGCTTTTCACAAGTGATGTGTGATGCAAAACTTGTTCAAATTTCATCATTGTGGGAGTGTGGCAGGTGTGTAAAGGAAACGTAAATTCTTCAGCAATTACATTATTTTCTTCTCTTTCTTTCTTCTCTTTTCCTCTTTTTTTTCACTAGAAAGATGCATCATGGTCCTGATTCTACATGTTAAATGACCACTCAAGCATTGAATTACAGTCTTCTCTCATTACAGTCTTGTAATAAAACCTTCGAAAAGTCATGTTTTCTTACCTAATCCTCAAAGCACCTTGGTGGCTTAAAATCACAAATGCTCTAGAACTGTGCTGTACAACACAGCAGCCGCTAGCCACATGTGGCTATCGGGCACATGAAATATGGCTAGCTTTAATTGAGATGTGTTACAAGTGTAAAATACACACCATATTTTTACCACCTAGTATGCAAAAATGTAAATTTTGTCTCTAATACATTTTTTATATTGACTATATGCTGAAATGATAATATTTTGGGTATTCTGGTCTAAATAAACTATGTTATTAAAAATTTCAGCTGTTTCATACTTTTGTAATGTGGCTACTAGAAATTTAAAATAGATATGTAGCACGTATATATTTTAATTAGACAGCACTGCTCTAAAAATTGAAAAGCCTCTTTTACTGGAAAGAATTCAGGCTTTCTGCTTAGAATTACATGATACTTGAGGGTTTTTTTTTTTTTTTTTTTTTTTTTCTTGGAGGGGAGTGGGGATAAAACTTGCAAATGCTTTGAACAAGATAAATGGATATCATGATGGTTTCCTGAAAATTGGAAACACAGTTAGTCTTGGACACAATCGAGCTAAAAGTGATAATTAGACTACAGTCAAAAGACTGAGCAAAGTTAAAACAGCAAAAAATAGGACTCTTATAAATTAAATCAATGAAATCATATCAGTGTCTCGGATGATAACGTGCAACAAAAGAGAAAAAAAAATGGATGTAGACAGGGAAGGACATTGTGGTATGGACATGTTCATAATGGTAGGGAATTGTTATCCCAGGTCTTAGGGGTGAGACAATTGGAAGGAAGGTAGGTAGAGTTACTATAATCACTTCCCTGCTTCTGGATACTGGATCTATTTAGTTAGGATGTGGCTCTGCTCCCATCCCTCAGAACAATAGTACAAAACAGACATAACAAACACAGTGAACTCCGCCAAACTTGGATGGACCTGTTACTGGAAGCATCATTTAAGTGAGGTGTCTGTGGTCTTTATTATTTCCACTGTACCCATTAAGAAACTGAGGTTCAGAGGGGTTAAGTAGCTTGCTGAAATCACAAAGCTAGTAAGAGAAAAAGTTAGATTTTAACCCAGTCCTATCTGACTCTAAATCCCTTTGTTACCTTTTGCGTTCTTCCTACCTTATCAAAGAAGATGCCGTTCCTGCCGTTAAGTAACTCTCTGCCTAATGAAGAAATATTTAATTTGTTATTTTTAATTACAAACTATTTATGTGTTATTATCTGGACTCAATATATCCTTTTCGGTTTGATTGCTGTGCTTTTAAGACACAGATTTGACTGTGTTATTTTAAAATGTGCTGGGTATGGAAGGTGATCTAGTGTAGTTTTGAGTCAAAGAAGTGTGATGCCTTGCTTTGCACAGCAACACAAGATCTTAAAGGACCCATATTTATGATCAACTTGCTCTAGATAACATTAATGGTGTCTGCGGCTTGCAGCAAAATGGTTCTGATTATGTTATTTGGTGCTAATTGCTCAGTTTACCAAATGGATTGCTCCAAGAATCTAACTTTCTTGCTTTCCCTTTTCCTTTAGATCTGAGTTATTTTTATCAGAGACAGTTCTCACTATTCCTGATTTTAATTGTGAAGGACCAAGTGTTACTCATCTCTGCAATCTCATGGCTTAGCCTAGTGCCCAGAACACAGGTGACGCATTACCAATCCATTCATGATATGAACACATTTCTATGCAGTGAGCATTTGACAAATAGAAATTAGTTACCTCTTATGGGCTAAGCATCACATTGGGGATAGAAAAGTGCATATAGTCACATGCCATACTTACAATCTGGTGGGAGACAGCTATACATCAGTGTGATAAACCTGACCCATGGGTAAGCACAGGGTCCTGTGGGAACACTTCAGGAGGAAACTTAACTAGGTTGGGTAAAAATGCAAAGATTTCCAGAGGAAGTGACATTTAAATTGAGACCTGGAGGGAAGAGGTAAGCAGAGAGGAGGGATTAGGGAGCTGGTGGAAGAGGAAAGACCTTTATAGCAGAGAGGACAGGTAGAGACATCTGGACCTGCAATTTGTTCAGTTTGGAGTTTGGCTGCAGAGTATAGTTGGGGGAGGGGGTGAGAGTAAAAGGATTATGGGGAGGGAATAGATTAAGGAGAGATGTTTAATCAGTGTTGAAGGAATAATTTTTGAAAGCAATATATCACATAACCCAATTCATTATAAATTTCAAAGATGATTCATTTAGAGTATAAATTTTAGATCATCTTATCCTGTAAGTATATTTTATGTAATTAAAAAATGAAAAGTTTTCATTTTCTATAGTATCTGATACTATTAGAGACCTCATATTTGTATATGCATATGCATATTTATTATATATCCACTTCTTTACAGTTCTATGGTCTGCATCATCCTTATCAATAGGGACATTTACCTTATGATAAATGGGTTTCATTAGTAGAGGTCTGATGCATTATTATTTACTCATCTATGAAGGTTATAGTTTCTTTTAATTCATCTTTCCAGTAATCATTACTTTAAATCCCCAATGCTTTCTTTCTTCTCAAAAGAGGTAGAAAATATTGTATTCTTTCAATGCTGGATTTTAACTGTTAAATGAGGAAGGGTAAAATCAATTCTACATTATTTGATCAATCAGTTTATAAATTTGGGGGAAGGCAATAGGCTTGAGTAAGGGGATGGCATGAAGATTGCATTAGCCTGTTTTGTGTTCTGTAACAGAATACCTGAGACTGGGTAATTTATAAAGAACAGAGGTTTATTTGCTTATGATTCTGGGACAGCTGCATCTGGTGTGGGCCTCAGGCTGCTTCTACTCATGGCAGAAAGTGGCAGGCAGCCGGCAGGTACAAGCAGATCACATGGCGAGAGGAAGCAAGAGGGAAAGAGAGAGGTGCAAGGGTCTTTTAAACAACCACCTCTCAAGGGAACTAATAGAGTGACAACTTGCTCACTACCCTTATCCCCCAGGGAGAGCATTAATCCATTCATGAGGGATCCACCCCCATGACTCAACTAGCTCCCAACACTGCTACATTGGGGATCAGATTTCCACATAAGTTCTGGGAGGACGATACACTCAAACTCCATCAAAGATGCATACTAAAAACCCAGTTGAAGTCTTAGTCCTATGGCAAATATATTGTATGCTTTCCTTGGTTCATTAGGCTTTCTTTGCCTTAAGTAATAAAACTTCAAAATTGGTATAACATTTTCTGTGGATGTGGCTTGTAAGGATCAATGAATTAAATATAGTTTGTAATGCTCCAAAGAATAATGTATTATCATTTATGAAAATTTGAGGTTACAATTGTATCTCAAATCCAGTATGGTTTTTTTGTTTGTTTTGTGAATCCAAAAAGAAAGAATCGTAAGCAGGAATTTTGGATTAAAAAATATATTACAATCTGTATATTACTTTAACTGTTAATGGATAAAATTCATTTGTAATATTGTTGTGATAGTTTCTGAAGCAAACTACTTTATGCCACAATGGTTCTTTGTGTTTCTGAACACAAAAGAATACCCCAAGGTGGATAGCATGTTAGACTCTCCCACAGCATATTTCTCATTTGCATTTTTATCCTCACTTTTCATCACAAATAATGCCGGTTTTGCAGACTGTATCTGTCCTATGAACAAATGGAAATTAAGGAGTTTAAATTCATATGGTTTTTATTTGTGACCTGACTCTTGGGGTTAGAGGAGTAATAAAATATAAGCCATTTCTCCTGCTCTACCAAGTTGAAAGGGAAATGGAGAGATTAATAAAGGGACTGATCAGGATTAGAAGCAAGGAACGAATAAATTTCCTCCAGGGTTCCATCTCTCCCTCTGTAAATACATATTGAGCATCTACTATGAATTAAATATTGTAAAGATGAAAGAAGGAAACAGTCATGTTACATACAGTCCTTTATTAGTTTTGTGAACTGAAATAAGATTTTAGAGTTTTAAAAATCCTTCACCTATGTGTCATACATGCCGTTAAATGACACAGTCACGAAATGTGATTGTAATAGAAGTACGGGCATTTCGCCCTTCACTTCAAAAAGTTATCACGAAGCCATTACAAGAGATTCGCCCCCACGTAGTTTTTTTGCAATCACTGCTTGCACGCCAACATGTGCAGTAATTTCAGACTAGGAGCCTCGCACCTTTGTTATAATCAAAACCTATTCTACCCTCTCACTACCCCGCTTCCCATCTTAGCGAGAATGTAAAAATTAGTTTTACTGGGAGAACGTGAGGGAGAAAAGGAAAGACGGGAGAGAGAAAGGGAGTACAGGAGGAAGGGACGGACGGCAGGAGGGAATGAAGTGAATGGAGAGATGCTGTCCTTCCTCCCCCCCGCCCCGTTTGTTTTCGGTGGTTCCTTGCCCGCTTCTCCTGGAGGACTGTCAAGCAGAATCTCCTGCAGGATCGGTCCTCGGCCCCGCCCCCTAGCGTCGGAGTCGGGCAGCCGGCGGCTGGAGCCTATCTCTTTAAATGACAGCCGTGGCTCGGGTCCCAGTCCGGGGCTTGACGTCAGTGCCGCCTCCTGGGCTGCGAGGAGTAGTTAGCGCCACCGTCGGCGCTCGGGGCTCGCGGCGCGCTCGCAAGCTGCCGGGGCGGCGAGTTTTCTTTGCTCGGGCCCCTCCTCCCGCCCTCCCCGCCGAGAGCCGAGCA
>NW_007729292.1:226635-227309 GCF_000696425.1 Galeopterus variegatus | reverse complement strand
CCCGCCCCAGGCGCACACGGAGGGCCGGGGGCGCGAAGGGTGCGGGGCGCGGGCTCCGGCAACGAGAAAGTGCTGCCCTCCCGGGTCACTTGGCAGGCGGCGGCGGGAGGGGGGACCATGGCTCTGAAGGACACGGGCAGCGGCGGCAGCACCATCCTGCCCATCAGCGAGATGGTCTCCTCGTCCAGCTCGCCTGGCGCGTCTACAGCCGCCGCCCCGGGGCCCTGCGCACTCTCGCCCTTCCCCGAGGTGGTGGAGCTGAACGTGGGCGGCCAGGTCTATGTGACCAAGCACTCGACGCTGCTCAGCGTCCCGGACAGCACTTTGGCCAGCATGTTTGCTCCTTCTAGTCCCCGGGGCGGCGCCCGGCGCCGGGGCGAGCTGCCCAGGGACAGCCGCGCGCGCTTCTTCATCGACCGGGACGGCTTCCTCTTCAGGTACGTGCTGGATTATCTACGGGACAAGCAGCTCGCGCTGCCCGAGCACTTCCCCGAGAAGGAGCGGCTCCTGCGCGAGGCCGAATACTTCCAGCTCACTGACCTGGTCAAGCTGCTGTCGCCCAAGGTCACCAAGCAGAACTCGCTCAACGACGAGGGCTGCCAGAGCGACCTGGAGGACAACGTCTCCCAGGGCAGCAGCGACGCGCTTCTGTTGCGTGGGGCGGCGGCCGCCGC
>NW_007729292.1:171764-225881 GCF_000696425.1 Galeopterus variegatus | reverse complement strand
CAAGCGCTCGGGCTTCCTCACGCTCGGCTACCGCGGCTCCTACACCACGGTGCGCGACAACCAGGCAGACGCCAAGTTCCGGCGTGTGGCGCGCATCATGGTGTGCGGACGCATCGCGCTGGCCAAGGAGGTCTTCGGGGACACGCTCAACGAGAGCCGCGACCCCGACCGGCAGCCGGAGAAGTACACGTCCCGTTTCTACCTCAAGTTCACCTACTTGGAGCAGGCGTTCGACCGCCTGTCCGAGGCCGGCTTCCACATGGTGGCGTGTAACTCCTCGGGCACCGCCGCCTTCGTCAACCAGTACCGCGACGACAAGATCTGGAGCAGCTACACCGAGTACATCTTCTTCCGTAAGTTCGCAGTGTCTGCATGTCCTGGCACCCCTCGCCCCCTGGTCGGCCCGCGGCCGGTTCGAGCCGGGTTGGAGTCCCGGCAGGGCTGTCCCGGGCGGGAGCGGGTTAACTAATCCGTGCGAGCGGCCCTACCTCGCGCCTCAGTTCTGCTGTAGACACCATTTACATTTTCGCCCCTTCCGATGTCCCTTTCTCGAACTCAGTAGCTCCCAGCACTCACGCAATCCTCTGCCTTAAGTGTATTAATCTTGCCCTCCCGCCCTGGCCAGCTCCGGGCTGCTCTGGGCGCCCCTCTACCGCGGAGGGCGCAGGGGAGTCCTGAGCACAGGGCTGGGTGCATGGGGCCTCCTCCATTTCTCCGCTTCTGCGGGACTCCAGGGGGTCAACTTAAGTGGCTCTCCTTGGTGTCCCTCCAGAGGGCAGCAGGGCATAGAGGCGTCGCCGCTCACCCCCAGGATTACCTACTGTGGGTGCGGGTCCGGCGCAGGAGCATCCAAAGGTAGTTTCGGAAGGGGACAACTGTAGAAGTGATGACTGCGCCTTCTCAGCCCCTTAGAGGGCGGGGCGTGAGAGCGCCTGGTGGGAAGGAGGTCTCCACTGACCGACGGAAACCCAGATTTTCCCGTGTCACTTACCATCTCCAGTGCAATTGTCCAGTGATTTGTACAGGGGAGGGTAGAAAGAACTAGAAAGTTTGGATGTGTATGCACTGATCTCAGTACGCTCAGGGCTGGAGATCAGGAAGGGGCATGGAGTGTGTGTGTGTGTGTGTGTGTGTGTGTGTGCGCGCGCGTGGGGGGGGGGGGGGGGGGGGGGGAGAGAGAGAGAGAGAGAGAGAGAGAGAGAGAGAGAATGAATGTGAAAATGAGAATGAATATTGTGGTTGTGTTTCCTTTCTGGGCACTTCGAGCGCGGAAGAGGGGTTGAGTCCGCATTCCCAGTGTGAATAAATGCAGTGATTTTCTGGAACGAGAGAATGAGGACTTGGGAAAGCATTTGGCACGCTTTTTGTAGTGCGCTTCGGGAGGGGGCTCTGTAGAGTTCAAGAACTCCCCCAGATACCACGATCGGAACCTGCACTGGGGCTTGCGGGTGGGGTGGGGGTGTGGCCGGCACAAGTCTCAGTGATTTGCATAAAGTGAGGAAGGCTAAGACTAGAGAGAGATTTGGGCAAATGAAAAGCCAGCTGGAATGACAGCAGGAACATTACTTGGCAAACGTTTTTCCTTTGGCAAGACATAGAAGCTTTAAAACCTGCCTGTAGTGTTAGGGAGAGTAGCATTGAAAGTCTATAATGGAGACAGACCAGCTTTAGTTCTATTTATTTATTTTGGCAATGCACTCACTCTTTGGGAACTGAACAATTTTCTACACTTTATTTTGACTGGAGAAGTGGAAGGGAGCTGTCCTTACACAGGTGCAAGCTTGACTGGAAGGTGGCTCAGTATTTGTATTTTCTGTAACCTTGCAGATAGGTGACAAGACACTGGCTCTTAGAGTTGGATTGCCTTTTAAATACTGCCGGAATTTCCTGAGGAAACCATTTCAATAGAGGAACAAATGAAGTGTCCACTGAAGCGGTAGATAGAAACCTTAATTGTATCAAAGGATTATTTGTTACACACTAAAATGACTGATAGTCAGAAAAGCCACCCAAGGGAAGATAATATTTTATTGCTCATATAAAATTGGCATCTCTTCAATATATATATATAGAAATTAATATATTTTAGCATCATTTTTACATTTTATTCACTATTAATCCGACCTTTATGAACAACTTCTTAGATTTTTAAACATTTAAGTCATTTCAACATAGATATATTTCCAAGCATTTCAGAAGATGAGGTGAAATGAACGTTTGCCTTTCTTGTTAGAGAAGATATAACCATGAATGTGCTGCAGAGTTATGTTTCTTAAATTTTGCAATTCTCTCATGGTTTTGCTCTTTCTTTTTCTCCTAGAAAGTTCTGGACTTGAAAATGATCATTACTTTGATTATGAAGAGGTATTATTTGTTTTCTCTAAATTAGGAAAAAAAATGCCGTTAGTATGTTGGAGTTGAAAACTTAGCCAATTTAACTAATAGAATAATTTGAGAGATATCTGAAAATCAGTATCTGTTTCACTTCTAGAGCTAAAAAAAGTGTTAAATAAAATAACATATTCAGGTCCGGTACGGGCGCGACACTGAGGGTTGCGATCCGTTGCTGGACACGAAAAAAGACAAAAAGGAAAAAAAAAATTCATATTATGAATAAGCACTTGTAGAATACTCACATTACTAATGATCTCTGAAATTCATTCATAAAAGTCCCAGAAATCTAAGAAGACAACCTACAACTTTCTTCATTGATTAACCTAAGCTTGGAAGAAAATTTGTTAGTTCCAGATTAAATATTGTTGTTTTGAAGTGGTACACCAGTCATTGATCAACCAAATGTACCTGTCATTTTAAATTTTTGATGTAAAATTTAACTCGAATAGTGGTATGCATATATTTATGCTTCGTACCTTTTGCGTTATATTTTTGCGCATTATTTTGAATGGGATTCCTTCTAATATCTGGTGAATGATAATACACTGTAAAATTTGTGCATTTCCATCCTTCAGGTAAAGACAGAATGTAATTATCTTATTTGGCAACTCTCTTGTTTGAAAAGACTATAAGTATTATTCATAAAAGTAAAATTATTGTGCTACCTTGTTTGTCTACTTATGTTTTACACACAGAAAAGAAACTTGATATCTTTTATTTCTCCTTTTGACAGTTATTTCAATAAATATTTATTGTATAACGTATATTTAGTGTATAACATGTACCAGTTATTTTAACATCTTTCAAAATTCAGATTACATGTGAATTTAGTAGTTTGAAGCTGCTCTAAAAGTGATAGAATTATAGTTTATACACTTGAACATCAATTTGTTTCCTGCTGCCTTGAGTTTTCTGCTGTAGATTGGAAGAGTAGCAGCAAATGGTTTAGTAATCCCAGACACTGCTGTTTGCCAAATGTATGATCTTGGTTAAGTTATTTTCTTGTTCGTTGTCTCAGTTTCCTCACCTGTATGATAGGAGTTATTATAGTACCAATTTTATAGGATTTGAGAATACATGTATAGTACTTAACCCAGCGCCTATCCCGTGATAAAAGCTCAACAAATGTTAGCTGTAACTATTATAAGTAATATGTTACAGATTTTATTATTCTTGTCAACATTAAATTTAAATTTTGGTTCAGAGTAAGTATAGTTAATTGTAAAGTTTGTTATAAAAGTACCTTGTGATTAAATGATACCATACTAAACGTTCAGAAGTTTGAAACAACCAATTAAATAATGAACTTCCTTCCTGGAACTTGAATTTTTCAGGCCAAACAACTTAAGCTTGCCACTCATAGTCCAGTTGCTTTTCTGGATCGACTGCAACAGAACCCATTTCTGATTTAGGGCCAAGAAGTGTTTTAGCACTAGGACTTGAAACTTTGGCAATATTTTCTGATAAATACTGAGCTAGATTCTTATCTCCTTAAGTGCTTGTATACAAGTCATTGGGTTTTTGTGCTCAAGGTTATATACAGGCTATTAAACATTTAATACCAGCTTCATTTGGCTACATGGACACTTTTATTTGTTCTCAGTCTTAACTCATTATTTATCAAGTCTTTTTAGTACACTGCAACATATACTAACACTATTAAATTCCATATTACTCTTCTAATACTGAAGATGGATTGTCCTTTCTTGGGGGAAACAGAGTGATTTATTGTGCTTCCTGTTTTTTGGGGGTGTCTGTTAGTATAGTTGTGGCTGTTTTTAGCAACATCTAGAAGACAAAGAAAAGGCATTTTATGTTGGCATAGTATTGCATAGACAATAGTTATATGCTTGGAATGTTATATGTAGATTACCCATGGTTAAAACTAACTATATATTTCCTTTATTTCTCATAATCAGTGCATTTACAGAAAAAGTAGTGCTGATTTATTACTCTTCTCTTAATAGTGCTTCAAGTATTGAACTACGTATGTTGGTTGAGCAATTTGTGTGAAAGTATACATTTTATCTAGGTTGTAGTTGATATTCTTTAAGTTTGATATGTTCTTTTTTGTTGTTTTATTTATGAGGGTGCCAGATCTAGTAATTAGATCTGAACTGGACTGTGAAGTCTAATTTGTCTTATTGGGTTTTAATATCCACTCTTTCAAATTCGTTCTGACTTATTTTGCTATGCTGGGTTGGAGAAAGCTAGTTGGGTTGAAAACATTCAAACACTTATTTAGCCCTACTAATTAATGCCTGTTGCATGTCTGTTTCATTAAGAACTTTCTAGAACACATCTTTAAAAAGACATTCTGCTTAGATGCATACATTTAAAATTGTATATCGTTTTCTATTCTAAAAATACTTCTTTTATCACCAAACACCGTTTTATGGAAAATAATTTTGTTAATCACTTTCTTGAAAAGTTGATTCTTTTTCTCCTGATTTACTAGTTATTTTTATAATTATAATGTGAAAATCTCCTCTGCAACCATATGGCTAAATGGCTTTTGAATCAGTGGGGAATAAGCAAAAGAAACAGATAACTTTTTAAAACATCAAGATCCTGACCCGTGCAATGAGTGCCACTAATAAAGCAGACAGAAAATGATAAACCTTGAAGTACAAAAAGTAGGAGGCTGTGCTATGGCGTCGGCTGATATTTAAGGGCATTGAACTTCTATGTCTGGCATAATACTGTCTCTAAAGTTATCTTTTTTATAGTGCTATGGCATTAGCTTTCCTTGCCACCCTTTTACAGCTTTGTGTGTGTCAGTCAGAAGCTGAAACACTGAATGGCTAACAAGCCTTATTCGGCAAGGTTCTTTCGTCTTTGTAGTTTAGGATGCTGGAACTCACAATTTTTGCATTTACCTTGCTTAAGAAGAAAACAAACCTCTGTAAAAGAGAAAGGATATGTATGAAATTAGTATCTAATTACAGTATTATCTATTCTACTGTCATAAGTTATTAGTTGGCATCAGTTAAAAATGTGAAAACGATTATATATTTATTTAAAAGTAGCCCTTTTTATAGTTAATAATTTTATTTATGGTTAATAATCTATGTATTATATATTTCGAAATTCCTAAGAGAGTACATTTCAAATGTTCTCACCACATATGCACAAAATAGAAGTAGTCCATTTTGATTATAAAAGTAATACATGCAGTTTTAGGGACTTTTGTAAAGAAAAGTAAAATTTTAAAAATCACCACCAGTAACTGCTAATAAAATCTTGATTCATTTCCTTCCAGTCTTTTTTTCTATGTACATGTAGCTGAAAAGACATATTTTTAAAAAGTTATGGCCATACTACATAGATGTTTTGTATCATTTTTTCTTTTCATTTTATACATTTAATATTATTTAAACGTTTAATGACATTTCTCTCATGGTGTTAAAATTTTTATTGACATCTTAGATAGCAGAAGGATAATACATGTACTTTGCCACAGACAGTGTTACTAATATTGGTGTTGAATGTTTTCCCTGTAAACTTAGAAAGTATCTGATTTTATTCAAAATAGTGTGTAATAAAAAGTGCATTTACTTTGTGTCTAATTGTGTGACAAGTGTTTTACATATATTACTTTGTTTACTTCTCATAACGTTACTTGAACTTGACATTAGTTCCCTAACAGTTCAGTTAGGAAACTATTGATTTAGAGAGGATAAGTCTTAGAGCTGGTATGGGAATGAGTTGGAATTTCAATGGTTCTGTCTACAAAGCCCTTAACCCTAAAATATTTAAAAATAATGCTTGTTTTATGCAGTCAATTTGACAAATATATTTCAGTGTCTTCTGAGTAATTAGAACTTAGATCTACAAGCAGAAAAAGTGATATGAACTGTAGATAAATGAACCTAATATTTTAAAATCTATGTTGAATTTCCATAAAAATACAGTAAATGATTTACGTCTTTACTTGCTGAAAGGGTTAATTTTCTTTTTAATCAAGGGTACCATTTTCATGAGTATTTTTTAAGTTAAAGAAAGTAAAAAATTTGACTCCATTTAACATTTTTTGGGGGGGGCCAGTAATGCATATAGGTTTGATAAGCTGGATTAAATTTAAACAGTGCTAAGGCAGAAAATTCATTTTTACCTTTTATAAATAGAACACATTTTATATGCTCTTTTCTTAGAAGGTGACATAATACGGAAGCTATTTTAGTGAAATCAGTTTTGTTAATTATATATAGTTGTTTATTATGCCTAAATATTGGTTAATTTCATTTAATTATATACTTGGTAAAATGAGGTTTGATAAAGTATCAAATATCTTCTGGGTATTGGGATTGGCTTCCAGTACTTTTGAAGCCTTAAAGTATTGTGAAGGTCCCTATAAGGAATTTGAAGTATTTGGAAAGTAGCATTTCAGATTAAACTAATCTATGTTTAATTACAGATATAATTTTTAAAGCCTCTTCTGAGTTAGCTTCAGGGTATTTGAGTGAACTGTCAGTCAACACTTAGCAGCCAGAAGCCTGAAAGACATGCTGGTGGCTTCTCTAATTGAGTGCATTCTTTACACTAGTAGTGAGAGGCTACAACACCAGAGGCTTTGCAAGGACTTACTTAAAGATTAGCATAGCTTTATTTACAATATTGCAAAGTCACTCCAACAACTAAATTAAATAGTTTATAAGTTGTTAGCGTAATGGGGAACCTCCTACCGCTGAACTGAATATAGGTGTCCTGTGCCTGTCGCCTGTACACTTCTCATCATTATTTTCTGTTAACCATACAAGTTTCTAATTAGTTTCTGATTACCAGACAAATTTAATTGTATATTGCATTTTCAAGAATACAAATATATGAAATATTCTATGCCGAGTTTATATCATTTGTAAGTTTATTTCCTGACCCATTGGCTTTTTAGTGTACCCCCTGGTATCATAGCCATATAATGCTGAGTGAATGCTTGCTGTAGAATCCTTCTTTGTTTAGCCTTCACACTTCTCTATCTTTTCCTAGTACTCTAGGATAGGTCACTCATTGCATTTCCTACGATATGTAATTATGTGTTTTCATGTTGATCTTCTGCACTACCTTTCTCTCTCCTTGAGAGTTGTTTTCTCAGATCCTGGTGTTTTGGCTAACACCATATCAGGAAAATAAATATCTGTTTTCTGAATGAAAGTGCAGATTAAAGAATGAACTAGAGATGTTGGAAGTTCCATTAGGTAGTTATTAAATTTGAGATTTAATTTCACTTTAGTTTAAAGTGCTTTTATGGAGCAAGTACCAGGCTACAGTATGGGCAAGACATACAGACACGGTTATGACTGAGATCTTGTGTTTAAGGTTATCCCATAAGCTTTATGCTATTATGAATTATGTTATAGAGGGGTAATTTAGTATGTTAGCAAGAGGCGGGAGTCATATGTGAGAAGTTTTTCCATAAAAACCTATATAGAATGAAAATAAGTAGTTGTTAGGTTTGCAAACATAACACACACAGATGTGCGTATTTTCTTACATTTAAATTATTGATGGAATAGAAGGAGTAAGGGATCAAAAATCGACTTGATTTGTTTAGTGTATGAGAGATGGTGGGCAAATGCTCAGCCTACTTACAACCACAGTGATGAGTACCGGTCTTTAAAAAAATCTTGGAATGTAGAGTCATTGCTGCCTCTAGACATGGTCAGGCTCTATTTTGGTGTAAACTAAGTTCAGGAAGTATCTGGTTATACTGATAGGTATTTGCAAAGGTAAGGATCCAGTTAACTCTATGTTGCAATCTTTACTCAGTTTTTAAATTTATTTAAATTTATTTTATTTTTAATTGCACATATTTGTGGGGTACAATGTGTTGTTTTTATACATGTATATATTGTACAGTGATTCACTTAGGGTAGATAGCACATTCATCACCTAGATATTTATCTTTTTGTTGTAGTGATTATGGTCAAGATCCTCTTTTCTAGCTATTTAGAAAAATACAATATTATTAACTATAGCCTCAGTTTTTAAAAGGTATCATAAAATGCACTTAACAGATATTACTGTTTACTGATTAGTATTACAATATTAGATTTATTTATATTTAGTTACCTTGTGTCAAAGTAGTTAATAAAAATAAACCAACTTTGCTGGCAGTAACAACGCAGCTTTGGTATACCTAACAGGATGCTTATTAGTTCAGTGCTTATTCAACAATTAAACTTAGATCAAATGTTTGTTTAGCAGTTAACTTAGAATGTTATTTCTACCATATTGTAACCATTCTCCTATTAAACCCTCCTTATATAGGAAAAAAAGCAAGTTAAATACAACAAAAGAATATAATAAAGAAATATATAGTGTTGACTTCACGTCACCAGAATAGTGATTAAATCACTCAGTTATGTTATTTTCATTTCTTTCACCAGTTATGATAACAAAAACCTTGAGCATATAATATTCATAATATATTGCTCTTTCTCACCATTTCGGATGATTAGACATGCTTTGTAATTCCTGGTACAAGCAGAAAAAGGAGAGCAGTACTGTGTTTAGGGAGAGACAATGCCAGAATCTCTTGGCCCCCACTCCTAAGAAGCAAATCCTTGAACTTGATAAATGGTTTAATACTTTTTAGTCAGATTCCTTGAAAAATTCTGGCTCTAGCTTTGAGATCTTGGAAAAATAAGTAGTACTCACTTTATAGGTTTTTTATGTGGATTAAATGAAATAATCCATATAAAATACTTAGAATAGTGTCAGGCACAAATAAAATACTCAATAGGTGTTAGCTATTTCCATTTATTAGTTTAAGTGCCTCAAAAATACATAACCAATTTTATTTCTTTACACTAATTCTCAGTACCAGATTTTTTTGAGGAAATTGAAAGCAATACCTATATTCAAAACTGCCCTGAAAAATTCTGTTATCATTACTGAGTTTTTACTTTTTTAAATGTTGACCTGACAAGTGTAAAATAAATTGTACCTTACTCTAGTTGACTCTTATTTGCTTAGGGAGAGAAATGCACTCTTTCAGGTCACTGGTCAATTTTGACACAATTAACAAGAACACTAGTATTCGATGAAAATTGTCTCAAACTATGGATTGTATTTAGGCAATGCATCTCTTAATTATATTCTTTATTTATATTTCTGATGAGGGCTTTTAGCTTTGATTTTCAGCAGTTTTATGCAAGAGAACAAATTGTCACAAAGCCAGGTGGGCTCAAACATTGCCCAGTGTTTGGGCATTTGGCCAAAATTTCAGGCTAAATTTTGGATTCAAATACATATCTTCACAATTTTAGGAAGACTGTGTTAGCTGTCAACTCAATCAGCTTCTATTGAAATTGCTCTAACACATTTTGAATATAAGTTTTCTAATTAGTTGCTAAAAGTCCAGGTATTTGAAGAAAGCAGCGACATAGAAGGCAAATGCTGGCAGACATTCAGAGGTAATTCTCCAGTATTCTGACCTGTTTTCTTTTGGCTGGTGAGGTTGCATCTAGCATGGTTTTTTTGCAGGTGGAGAATAAGGCTCCGTGCATATATCATCCAAAATGATGTCTGCTTTTTATAAGAAAAGTTGCTACAGCGGCAACTTCATAGTAACAAGTGGCGAGAGGAAGCTGGCGTGGTGGTTGCAAGTCATTGTGTGTCATCTATATGGTGGTTCTGAGGATCAGTCCTTCTAATGTTGATCCTGATTTGAAATAAAAAGAAAGGTTTGGCAATTAAAGTCCTTGGGTTATAGTCTTAACCTTCATCTGTATGTAGATTTGTTTTATTTTGTGCTATTTTACTTTTCTGTACTTCAGTTCTTCATGCAGAAATGGTAGAGTTTGATCTTCCTTTTCATCTTACCTTCATGGAATACCGTATGTAATATGTGTCAAGTAACCAGTGCTGAATAAAACTAGTGTATTTGTTCTTGTTTTAGTGTGTCAGGCTGTCATTTCTTAAAAAGAACGTGTTGAATATATTGCTATTCATAAAACATTTATTAAAGGTGAATTACCTTTTCACACAGTCTCTCATTTAATGATTTTTAAAAAACATTCAGAAATATAGAAACTATCAAACTGAGAGAAATCCAGGTTAGATTAATTTTAAGCTACTGAATCATATCTCTTATTTAGTCCAATTATATTTTACTCATTCATTCATTAACTGTTGTTATACACCAGGAGTCTGTTAGATGCTGAAGGTATGGTAGTAAATGGTAGGTAGGATTTGCAGGTTGTTTGCATTGCTTGACTTTAGGTTGCACGTGGTAGATAATTGGCATACAGAGTATATGTGCAATTCACAAATGGGAGACTCTGTGTGATGGCCCTGCTCATGGCCAAAGGTCATCTATATCTCTTACTAACTTCTGATCCCAAGAGTCTAGGCATGATTGTGTGTGTTTGTGTGTGTGTGTGTACGTACATGCATACACACATAAGCATGTTTTGGGAGAGCATCAGTGTGATGGTCACTACTGGCAATTAAAAACATTTTCCTTCTGAACTATGGTTAATGAACAGTTTTTGTTAGAAAATGAGATATTATTACTGATATTTACCTTTTGCTAGAAATTGCCTATTTAGAGAAAAACACAGTTTTGAAAGTGATACTCTTTATGATCTCTGTATTACACCTGACTGTTTTTCTGAGAAATTTTACCATTTATCTATTCAAGAGTTGAGATTTTGTCATATTTGTTATAGATGTTGCCTATCCCCCATGAGGAAATCCTAAAGTCAAATTAAAATGAAGACTTCTCATTTTACCTTTGGTTACCTTTGACAAGTATCTTATATTTAGTATTAAATTAGAATTTGAAATAGTTTTTAGGCATTTCTTTTCATTTCAGTCCAGTGGACCTGTGATGAACTGATTTAGCATGCTTCATAGACAGTGGTAAAAAGATATACATTATATTTGCTGGATAATACAGGATATGGACCTTGTTAACAATTATTAATGTTTCTAGTAAATGGGACCAAGGATAAATATGCCAGGAAGCCCTGCACCGAAGTCGCTGTAGCCTAGTATAATCATTCATTTTTCTTTTGCTTGGACTCATGTGTTGCTAAAGCATGCAAGAACCATAATGATATTCCAGTTTTTACTTTCTGTATTAGCATGTTTGAATTGTGAAATAAACTTAGTTCTTTTAAAATGTCTGTTTTAAAGCTGCCATGATCAAACTATACTTATCATAATGATAATCCGGTACTTAGCATTTATACTGCAAAGCACAGTTAATACCCAGTATTTGGTTAGCCTAAAAAAAGGAAAAAAAAAATATTTATCTTACAGTTGTAGTACACTCACCAGAGTCTAGGGACTAATGGCTATATATTTCTTTTAAAACTGTATGCAGTATGTTATGGGTTGAATTATATCCTCTCAAAAAGGTATGTTGAAGTTCTAACCCTCCCTCCCATCTTCATACCTCAGAGTGTGACCTTATTTGGAAATAGTGTACCTTACAGAGATAATCAAGTGAAAATGAGGCCATTGGGGTGGGCCTCAATACAGTATGACTGGTGTCCTTTTTTAAAAAGGGAAATTTGTACACAGGGATAGAGACAGACATGCATGTACACAGGAAGAATGCCATGTGAACTTGAGGGCAGAGATAGTAGTGTTTCTGCAAGCCAATGAAAGCCAAAAATCGCCAGCAAAGCACCCAAATCTGGGAGAGAATCATGAAACATTTTCCCTCATGGCTCTCAGGAGGAACCAACCCTGCTGACACCTTGATTTTGTACTCTCAGCTTTCAGTACTGTGATACAGTACATTTCTGTTGCTTAAGTCACCCAGTTTGTAGCACTTTGTTGCGGCTGCACTAGAAAACTATTACAGTCATTTTAAACTCTTTATCTTGTAAAAAATCTGGGAAAAGCTTGACAGGCAATGGTTTTTAAATTCCCTGTGTTTTTCAGTGGTCTTGTTTATAGACAACAGAATCTACTGTAGCTCATTTAAGCTGAAAATAATTTATTAAGTATAACAGATTGCCTGCAGATTGGTTGTGTCAAAGAACAAAATTACAACAAATTTAGTTAAAGATCTTAACAGGCTTTATTGTGATTCTTAGAATCAGGCATCAGGTTATTCTATAAAATAGAATGTGTTCCAATGAGTCCAGCACAGGAGGTTTATCTTACAGACAGAAAGAAGCCAAAGAAAGCAGAAACAAAGAGCAAAGCAGATTGGTCATTTCAAAGTTACTTTCCTTGTAAGATGGGGACAGGAAGACAGAATAATAGAAAACTGAGTAGTTAACATCAGGTTGCTTCAAGCTATCTCTTTTGTGTAAGCATTAAAGCAGAGGCAACTTCATTAACATACCTATTGAAGATTTAAATTTGCCTCTTTGGGAAATTGGCTTATCTCTTCCTCCTGACTTCTACTAAGGTCAGACCACAACCTAAATGATGTGGAATTTAGCAGGGGTGACTCCATTTTGGTTTTTAGTCTGGTCCATTGAGGCCTAGTGCAGGAACTTAGTCTCAAACAATGGCCCCCTATGATTTTATTTAACAGTTGGAAGGGCTGAGCTTCCAGGAATGATTCCCAACCAAGTCATAGAATAGGGCTATCAAGGGAGGTGCTGCCTTCCATGGATCTGGGAGCTAAGAATCAGGAATCTGCTACACAGCTGCAGGGTCCAGCTACACCACTTGTGCTATGATCTACATCCATCAGAATAAAATCCTCAGCACACTTCCTGACTCCCCTGATGCCTTAGTTCACAAGAGTGTCTGGTCGTGGAACCTGAATCACATATAGGAACCCAGGCCACAAGGGAGTCCAGGAAATGAAGCTTTAAAAACAAAACAACAGCAGCAAATCCTCAAAGCACATTATCACATGGGCATATGCAAGCCTATTTCTTATCATTATTTTAAAAGTTTAAATTGTCTAATCTCCACCACTTCATCCCCCATAGGTAACCATTCTAATGTATTTAATGTAAATAGTTATATTTATGTGTTTTTGAACAATGGGTATTCTGTTTTATCTTGCCTACATTTTTAATTTACATTTGTTATCTCTCTCATTAAGTTCTTTTTTAAAAAAGATCATTTCATTGTTATGTACCCATCTAAGCTAATTGTAACTGCTGGTTGTTTGTAAGTGCTGCATGCTACTTTCTGGTGTGTATTTTACCTAAACTCTCTCATTGATCTATACTCAGGTTGCCTTCAACCTGATCATGGCCAAGCCTACTGTGGACCTGTGTGAGAATTCTTTGAAGTATACATCTAGGAGGGGAATTGCTGGGGCACTGGGTATGCATATATGTCATTTGACTAAGTACTGTCAGATTGCCCTACACATGAGTGCACCATTCTACACTCTTAGCAGCAGTGCATGCAGGTTCTGTTATCTCCACTTTGCTGCCATCGCATGGCAAAATTCACTTTTCTAATTGTAAAAATGGTTGAAATGTGATATTTTATTGTTGTTTTAAATTTTATTTTTCTGATTACTAATAATGGAAATTTAGCTTTTAGCTCTAGTCTCTAAATTAGAAGGGCATTGGAAAGATTTTGAGTGAGCCAATCAAGAGGATCCACTATAGATGATCTCTTTGGCCGCCTTCTTCTATTGAAATTCCAACCACGGCAATAGCATTGAGAACACATCCTCTCGCATAACATGATGAAACTGCCTTTCGTGCCAATTAATATTTACTAACCTTCCCCTAAAGGGGAGACCCCAAGTCCCATCAACCTGCCTCCATCTTTGGGCCATGTACAGTACATTGTATGCGGTCTGAATATGATTCCTTGTGGAACGGTCACCTATTAACTAATACATTAACATATATTACTTGCCACCAATGCATTTAACAGTATCAGATAGAAGCAGGATGACTTCAGTGAAAGGTTTTGTTTGGAAAATGGGTGGATGGGAAGCCTGCAGCAGCTGCAGGTCTATAGCAAATCCTGCTGTGCAGACTTAACAAAGACTCCTTTTACTGGCAATAGAACAAATTCCTTGTTAAACATATCTGGCAGCACCTGGTTCTGCCACTGAGTAAAACTCCCTTGCCTATTATCTGTCTTTTGTGGTCCCTTTCTTTGCCTTCTGGGAGATTCTTAATTGTCCTTCCTGGCCAACTCCAAGGCACATTAGACAGTACATCCTTCTTGCATCAGCACAAATGTCATAGCTCACTTTCTAACTTAGCAGGTTCAGGGGCTTGTGAGTTGCTTTAAGGGTTAAATAGCCTAGGCTATTCATGGCCAGTATTGCAGTTTCTTTGGCAAAAGAATTCCTTTGGAGTACTTGAGCACTTCTGGTTAGTTTCATGAGTGAATTAAAGGGAACCAAAATTTTGTCTAGTGTTAATTTTGGGGGTTGAAGACTCTTTAGTGTATGGCCTCTGTGAATCATTCATTTCCCCCTCTCTAAGGTTGCAGTTTTGTAGTCACCTCTTTGGTTTTGTTGTCATTGTTTTTTAAAATTTTTTTACTATGAAAATTTTAAACTTAAAAAAGACAGGATTGTTCACAAAACTCCCACATATTTGTCTTCTAGATTCAGTAATGATCAAAACATCACTTCGTCTATCTGATTTTAGTTTGCTGAAGAATTTTAAAGCAAATCCAGAATATTATGTTATTTTACCTGTGTACTTTAGTATCTAAAAAAATGTATTTTTTATATAACCATTCCATTATCAATTCTAGCAAGATAAATAATAATTTCTTGGCAATATCTGATACGTAGTCCATAATCATATTTCCAAGATTGCCTCAAAAATATTTTTATAGTTTTTTTTTTTAACTCAGGACTATAGATTTTATTTTTATATCTGTTTTCTTTTAATAAATGACAACTTCCCCTCTATCTTTCTGTCTTTCTCTGTGTCTCTGTGTTTCTCTCTTTCTATCTCTATCTCTTCACATGTAATTCCATCAATTTGTTTATAGAAATAGAGTCTTGTTGAATTGATTAATGCCCCATGTTCTGGATATGGCTATTTACTTTCTTGTATCATTTAAATTGTTTCTTTGTCCCTATATTTTCTGTAAGTGGACATTAACTCAACCTTGACTAGATTTATCTTCTTTTTTTTTTCTTTTGGCAAGACTGTTATAGGTGATTCTGTGTACTTCATTTTGCTGGTGTCCCATTTTTAATGATGCTTTGATTAATTGGTTGATGCAAGTGGTGTCAGTCTGATCCCTCCATTATAAGTTCCCATCGAACGTGTATATAATAATTTTATCACCAAATACAATTGCTTGATTCAAACAAGGGACTAAAAAGTGATTTTCTAATTTTATCATGTTTTCCACATTTATTAGCTGGAATTTTGTAATGAAGAACTTTCTCTGAAGAATTACTTAAAATATGGTTCACAGAGAAAAGGCAAAGCAAATGCATAATTTTTTCTTAGTTGTCTAATTACATCTAGAAGCCCTTCTCAATGGAATCAGGAAATTTAGTTTGCAGTCATCTTCATGCTAGATACAGCAATGTCTATCCACCATATCCCACATACCCTGTGCTTCATTTGAATTTGGGAAGAAAATCTGAAAGACGATAATTTTTATTAAAATAATTGGAGCTGTATTCATGTTCGTACACATCTCACTTTTGCAAAAACATCATTGCATAACTCTCCTCATGGCATTTCTTTATATACTAATGTGTGTATAATGGAAATGAGACTGATAATTTTAATTTCATCATTTTCAGTGCTGCTTATTTGCAAGTAATCAATGACTAAAAATTGTAGGAAATGGGATCTCAGTTTGTATAATAAAAAATACCAAGGGGATTTTTTTATTGTGGAAGTACGTAGTTTCAAGATAAACATATTAGAATCCAGAATAAAATATCTAAAGTGCATAAAGATTCTGGCAAGGAATAGAGAAAATCAGAGGATCTTAGATTACCTTTTGCTTTTGCCACTTTCTAGTTGTTGAGTTCATGAAAATCCCTTAAAACCTTTGAGATTATTTCCATATCTCGCTATTGAAGAATGACCTGAACATAAAAAGAGATGATGCTTGTCAGGTGTTTTTAGCATTTGATATTGAATCAGTAGTTTAAAAAAAAAACCCATAAATTTCTTTGAGGCAAAATATGAGGAAAGTAGCTAAGGAACTATCCCATTCTCCATAAAAAATAGATAGGATGCAAGCTGAGAAGTCTACCTCAGCTTCTTGAATGCAAACTGAGAGATCTATCTCGGCTTCTTGCTGGGTGAACTGTTGCCTGTCATTGGAATGTGAATTTAAGTCAGGGAAATGCAAGATATAGGACAAATAGAGGAAAATTAAAGACAAATCTAATGCCTATACATGATAATAAATAATGCCAACAAAAGGCAAGCTGCTAAAAAAATTAAAAAGCCCATGGATGACAACAAATAGAGAAATTCACTGTTAAGCCTGAAGTGGATGTTTTGGCCAATCAAGTTAAGGGGGGGTGATTTCACGTTAGAACTGCTCTCTCTTCCCTGTGGAGTGAAGTCTTGCACTGTGTCTGATGCTCAGTACTATCTATCTATCTATTTATTTATTTATTTATTGGTGACTGGCCAGTACAGGGATCAAACCCTGGACGTTGGTGTTATGAGTACCATGCTCTAACCAGCTGAATTAACCAGCCAGCCCCTATTTCTTTGCTGAAGTAGCAAAGGATGGTATGTACTAGGTAAATTTTTTAAAAATGAAATTAAAAAACCTTAAATGGAATTACAACTGGTGATTTCTTCAGTTAGAGAGGGTGAGTCTTTTTTATTCGGTTTGCTCTCCATGCTCAGTAAAGCCTCATACTATGTTTGCACCAAATTGTCATTTGGCAAGTGTTTATTGATTTAATTAGAGAAGTTGTGTGATGAGGAGTAGAGACCTCTTGTGACTGGGTTTGAGGAAGAGGGCTCTGGAGTAAACCAGAGCTACAGTCACATCCTAGTCTTCTTAGTTAATAATTGTGTGACTTTGGGTAATTCATTTATTTTCTCTAAACCTTGGTTTTATCTTTTGTAAAATTATTAGAATAATAGTACACATTTCAGAGGGTTGTTGTGAGTATTAAATGATGGAATGCATATAAAGCACTTGGCACAGAAACTTCAAAATCGAAGTTCACTAAAGTTACCTGTTTTACTTATTTGAAAAGTGTAATAGCAATGACAGAGGAGGAGGTAATTGCCAAGCTGAATGGAGGATTTAGGAAAAGCATTAGAGAAAAGGTGACATTGCAAATTATTGACAGAACTGTGGGCATCCAGGTGACAGAGCTGGGAGCTTTGCTAGTTCATGCAAATGGCATGTTCTGGGAATAGTTTGATCTGGCTGGATATCATGGAATGTATTGGGGGAAATGTCTGGAAACGTAGGCAGAGAAAAGATGATGCAGCACATTAGATATCTGGCCTAGGATTTGAAATCAGAAAGTGACATGACCAAATGTGCATTTTCAAAAGGCAACTATGGCAGCAGAGTGACACATGGAATTGGGGAAACTAAATTTGTTTGTCCAGTTGGTAGCTATTGGAAAGATTCAAGCTAGATGGGCCAATGTGCACTAGTGGAGATAGCGAGCAAAGGAATACATTCTAGTGCTATGTACATTGTGTAATCAAATGAACTTTGGGAAGAAGGAGTTTAAGCATCTGGCAGCTGGTCTGTGATTTATTTATTCCCTTTATCAGGAGACTATCTTGGGGGAATAAGGAGGCAGGTGACCTGATCTAATTTCTTTGTCAACTTTCTAGCAGGAAAAGATCTTATCTAGTAAAGCTCTTTACCAGATGACCCTGACTAAAGGATGACTTTACGAGACATGGGTCCCTGGAGGATATCATATAAAATATTCATTTTTCTGGTTGTATAAATGTAATTTTTTAACTTATGCACTTTCACCTATGTAAGGAGGCTCAAAAAACCTCCCTTGAATTCCTCATTGATCATTCTGGACCAGAGAATGAATGTCCCACATGGGACAGAAGGAACTAGGGAGCCGAGTGGGATGTCCCAGACCTTTCTGTTTCGACTGTGCCTCCATTCTTGAAATTATTAGTGAAACTTGATACTCTGATCTCTGACTAAGGGAAACTGATTTGATCACCTGATCCTGTATCTTAGGTCAAACTTTGTGACTTATTGGATGTGGAGAAGATGAAGAGAGAGATAATAGAGAATGACTCCAGAGTCAGTAATGGCCTTATATAGGGTATGCTGGATGAGTGAGGCCCTGCCTCCATCCCTAAGGAGAGATAATAAGGTCAGTTTTAGACCTATTAAGGTTCAGGTATTGGTGTAACTTTTAGGTGAAAGTGTCCCAAATGCAGGTCCTAGAGGTTAGGTAAATGATCAGTGAGTTTGGAGAGGAAGAGAACTGTGCTGAGGCTGTTGAAGGAGTAGGCAGATAAAGAGGAGGCTGGGAATGATACTGAGAAAGGGCCAGTTAGACATCAGGAGTACCAGAAACAAGGAATGGTCATGGAAGCTATGGGGAAAACAAGTTTTAAGCACCAAGAAGTGTATATTTAACAGTGTAAATGCTGCAGAGAGTTGGCTGTAGATTAAGACTGAAAATATCAATTATATTTATGAATTAGGAGCTTATTAGTGATTTTAGAGATAATTAAAGAAAATTATAAATTTGTGTTGGTAACAAATTGCATAACTGGAAGACAGTCTGGCGTGGATACAGAAGTAGAAAGGGTAGGTAATGGCATTGATGCCATTTGTAGATTGTTAGTCTGGGTGTTATGAAGAATAGATCAGAGTTAGTTAAGGATGCTGATGAAAGGGTGGTTGATGCAACCAGTTGCTTCTTTCAGGATGGGTAAAGAAATTTCAAAAGCTGTGATAGTCCAAGGTACTTATGGTAGTATCACCTGGGATGTTGGTTAAAACTGAGTATTTTGTTCCGTACTGAATTAAAATCTTTGGTGGAACAGTGCCTGAGAATATTCTTCTTTTTTCAGGAATCTTTCTGAATTAATGTTTAAGAACTTATCTAATATAAATAATACAAATAAATGGGTTCTGAGAAAAGTTATGGTCTTGCTATATTAAGTGAAAAAAAGGACAGACAGCTATATGTATAAAATACTGTTAATTGCATTTTTAAAAAGCAAGTAAATATTCATGCATTAAAAAGGCCAGAAGGAAATGCACTTAATTATATCTAGTTTATAGGATAATGGGAATTTAAATAACCTTTATTCCTTTTTTCATGAATCTTTTAATTTCAGCCTTCATTAGTTTTATAATTAAAATAAATTACAATTATTAAAAAATTCAGAGTTAATCAATGATATATATTCTTATGTACTGGATTATAGATATATACAGTGAGTTAAAATACTGGCTTCAAGAAAATGTTTTAATAAGGATAGATGGGAGAACATAAAGTCGTTTCAACTCAAATTAGGTACAGAGGGAAAGCTGTTTGAGAGGAACATGGAATAAAAGCAGAGCTTTGTTTGTGAAAAATTCTATGTATTTAATAATTTTGTTTAGGGTAGCCCATGCTTTAATATCCCAGAGATTACAGATGTTCAAGCTCTCAACTTTTACTCACTTTTTTCACCAAGAGCTAAACTGTCAAAGTGTCATGAAACAGATAATAATAATAATGATGATAATAATAATAAGATTATAGATAACTTAGCAGAATCAATATGGTAATGTGGAGGAAACATCAGTCTGAAAAAGCCCGAGGTCTTGAATCCCAAGGTATTAAGAAAATCCCAAAGACCATCTTAGATGAATGGCTGAAATATACCATAGATTTTTGGTCACAAAGGAGTATATCTGTCAAAAGCTATACTGATAAAAAGTGGGTACAGAAGACCAGAATATTCTTTGGAAGACATAGACTGAGGCTTTTTTTTTTTGTATTAATTTTTCAGCGGTCAGCATTGTCAGAGCCAAGTAAGTGACTGTGTTAAATCCACAAGTGTTTATTGAATAATCATTATAGGCTAGTGTCTTTAAAGAAGGATATCAAAATGTATATATTGTAGAAATCATCTTTACCTTCAGGGAGTTTACGATATATGTGGGGAGACAAGAGATGAGATATTTATCTCGAAGATAATAGCAAATATCAAAGATGCTGAGGGAAGAGAAGACATGAAGGGAGTGTATTATAGCAAGAAAAAGAGGGGATGGATATTAGAGACACTGTGGAGAAATATTCATTGGGCATATGTGGGGATGGGGGCAGGTGGAAACGCTCTGCGGTGAATCTAAAACTGCTATACAAAATATAGTTATTAACTTAAAAGAAACAAAAACTAAAATGAAATGTTAAAAAAGCAAGACAAATTAACTTTGCCATTGGGTTTTTCATACCTGTTCTTCCATATTTTAAAGTTTTTGTTGCTATTACAAATTATATATTTACACTTGTATTATATAAATTATTGTTAGTTATTGAAATGCTGTTGGTTTTTATATAAAAATCTTGTATTCAGAAAAGTTGAGGAACTCTTTTTAGCCGTGGTAAATTTGTAGATTCTCTTGAATATTCTGCATACATAATCATAGAGTCTGCAAGTAATGACCAAAAAAAAAGAAAAAGAAAAATCATCAGGGCAAAGGAGATGGGGAGATAGAGTAAAAGGTGAGTCTGATGCTTCACTGTTTAGTATCTAGAACTCACAGGAAGATGGAAGACAAGTGGGAGGACTAATTTAGTGGCAGGAAGGAAACGATGAGTCGAGTTTATTGTGTCAAGTTAGTTATTATCGTCACAGCCATATCCACGAGGAGTTTTACTTCTAGTCTCTTCAAAACATACCCTCACGGAAAGAGGGTTCCCAATAAACATTCTACATAGAAAGATCATCGGGGGAGACACAAAGGTTGGTAATTGGGCACATTTTGGCTACAAATATTTTTCTGGTCAATAACTCAGGACAACAGAAATAGACCATATGCCATATATACATAGTTGTTCCACCTCCAAAACTATTAATTCAGAATTTCATGGGCTGTTATATCCTCCGCTGCCAGCTTTGTGTGATCACTCCATATCTACTTGCTCTCAATCTTTTGGCCGGCTTTGTTCACAGCCCTCGTTATCTAGTTTAGATTACAGTTTTGTAATTGTAATGACACTCCTGGAAATATCCTAAACACTCTTACCCTTTTGTCTTTTTTTTTTTTTTTCCTTCTCTCCAATGCCTTTTTTGACCGTGGCTCTGATTGGACCCAACTAGCAACTTTTCCCTGCTGTAACCCAGCAGCCCAGCGCTGCTGGAGAAAGTCACACAAAAGAACAACTGATTTCTACTAAAAAATCTATGAACACCAGCCTTAAATAGATCTTTAGCACTGCCTGGCAATTCTACTGTGCTTCTCTCATACCTCTTCTAATCTTCACAGTACATTCTTACTACAACTTTTCCCATTTTTTTTTTTTCTTTTTTAAAACCTTCAGGTACCTCACCTATTTCTGACCATCAGTCTCAGCAAATGTCTTTGTCTCTTTGTTTACAAAGAAAAAGGAAACCATTATATTCATTCATCTTTCTGCTCATTCATCTTCCTGCTGCCAATCGTTTGAACCTGTCCACAGCTGAATCCATCGTATCTGCCTTCCCTTCAGTTACAGTACTTTCACCCTGGGACAGTTCTTCCACTCTGTGCTCTGGGTTCTATAACCTGCCATCTTCCTAGGAATATTACATCAATGATTATTTCTTTTATTTATTTTTTGACATTCATCCTCTTTGTCTCTCAACTGAATTTTCCCCATTACCTTTCAAACATGCCAGAGTTCCCTTCGTTAAAAACAGTAATGAAATGTTCCAAAAGTTATTTCTTATCTTTATCCAAGTACCATCCTACACGGCTGAACTTTTTGAATGGTCCATAATTTTATGCCAGTGTTTCCATTTCTTTTGCTTTATGTTCACATCTCAGCACACTCTAATCTGGCTTTCTGTTCTCACCACAACCACTTCAAAGGTCTCCAGTGTTTTCCATCCATGCCATTAAATCTAGTAGGCATCTTTCTTTCCTCATTTATTTCTACCCCTTATCAGCCTTTGACATTGATGACTACTGTCTTGAAAAGCACCTTCTCTTTGCTTCTATGCAGGGCTGTTACATATGATTGTTCATCTCCTGCCTAAATGAGGCATAAAATCTAACGCGTGATCCTCTATCCAAGTCTTGTACAAAAGCATGGACCAGTGTCAGACGGAGGAAGGATAGATTTTTATTTTTATTCATCCAAAAGGAACACTTTAGAGTCTTTGATTATATGATACAAAACTGAGTCTATCTCGTTGACTCTTCCTTTTGTTTTCTTTGTAGGTTCATCCTTTCTCCCTAGCATTTAAGTATTGGAGTGACTTTAGTTCTGTTCTGTCTCCCTTCTCACCATTCCCATGTTACCAAGTGATCTAATCACCATGATACTATGCTAATTTGTAATCAGATGGCTCCTAATTTTGTTACCAAGCCAAAATGAAATATCTCCTTATCTTTATTAAGTGCAAAACTAACTGATTTGTCAGACTTAATTTAATGTAAGCACAGTAAAGTGATATTCAGTTTCAAGAGAAGTGGAAGACTGGCTGACTACAGTACATACTCTGTTACCTGAATAATCTATGGTAAATGAGTCTTCCCTTTCTTCCTGTCTCCCTCTCTCCCTCCTTCCCTCCCTCCCTTCCTTTCTCCTTTCCTTTCCAAAATTGGAAAGTGATATTCAGTTTCAAGAGAAGTGGAAGACTGGCTGACTACAGTACATACTCTGTTACCTGAATAATCTATGGTAAATGAGTCCTCCCTTTCTTCCCGTCTCCCTCTCTCCCTCCTTCCCTCCCTCCCTTCCTTTCTCCTTTCCTTTCCAAAATTGGAATGTTTAGGCTACATAGGTGTTTTAGTTTGCTAGGACTGCCATAACAAAGTACCACACACTGTGTGGCTTAAACAACAGAAATCTATTTTCTTGCAATTCTGGAGGCTAGAAGTTCAAGATCAAAGTATAGGCAGGGTTGGTTTCTTTTAAGGCCTCTTTCAGTGGCTTGTAGATGGCCTTCCTCTTCTGGTGTTTTCATGTGGTTTTCCCTCTGTGTGTATGTGTCCAGATCTCTTTTTATTAGGATACTGGTCATATTGGATTAGGGCCTGCCCTAATTACCTCTATTAACCTTAATTACCTCCTTAAAAGCCCTATTTCCAAATACAGTCACAATCTGAGGTACTGAGGGTTAGAATGTCAACATGAATTTTTTGGGGGGACACAGTTCTGTTCATAATAATGGGAACTGTGTACCCATGTGGTGTTTATTAATGTTATTATAACAGATGTCCCTGGTAAATATTCTCTTTGATTAAGTTAGCAGAACTATATATCATTTCCGTTTGTTTAGAGCTGACTTTTATAGCATTATAAATGATAGACTACAGATTTAGCTTTTCTGGGCTAAAGTCTAAGCAATTGCTAAACTTATTTTTTGTGGACGAATCTTACTTATAGAGGGAAAAACTTCAACGTTATACCAAAAAAAGTTCCTTTGAATCGATATTTCCCAAACAGTATTTAGGTGTCTTTAATAGTCTGTAAAATGTTAATTTCTTCATCCTTCTGTACACATTTCTGTCTATAAGTGTAAAGGTGAAACTGATTGACAGAAAAAAGAGAATGGTGGTTTACGTTGTGTATACATGGGGGTCTATCTAACTATATGAAAAAGCGAGGTAAGTAGAAAGAGCCTCAGGAGTGCTGGACTGGAAATGTGAACATTTGGGTAACACATGCATATTACTATGCATAGTAGCCAGACTGGTAGATGACCAGTGGAAGTGCTGGGGGAAGTAGTAGGAGACCTAGGATAGTTTTCTTAAGGCCATAGATACATCTTTAGAAAAGACTGATCAACCCATATTGGTGACCTAAAGAGTAGATGACATTCATTGTGTAAAATCAAACTAGAACCCCTTTGGCTGGCTGGCTTATGTATAGTGTTAGATAAAGCAGTGTTGTTTAGGTAGTTTCTATAGGGTTTATTAGGTATAAATTCAAGATGAGTTTATCATTTATGTATCATTTAAATATTGATTTTACCATAAGCACCTGAAAATATGTAAGCTCTCTCTGAATGAGCTTTTCTATCAAATCAAGCCACACGAATAATTCAGAGGTTTCATTAAATGCCTGTTCTAGAAATGAAACTTCTCTTCAGGATAAAACTTCAAAATGTAACTTTACAATGGAAGGTGTATGAATCTTCTGATTATAGCACTCTTCTTTTTATGTTTTAAGTAACTCATCTTCTGTTCATAGCTCAGTGGGATTCAAAAAGCTTTTATTTTTTCATCACTATTGATTCACGTAAACAATAATCTTTTAAAAATCTATTTATTTATTTTTGATTTTTTGTGCAGCTTGCCAGTACAAGCAGTAATCTTATGGTATATTTATTACTTACTTTTTTCCCCCTGCTAACTTTCCTACCCTCCATTTGTCTTTAGAATTCTGGGTTCTCCTTTAAAGAGAGATGAAGTTCATTGTCTCTTGTGGGTCATTGTCAAGAACTGCTTCGAGCTTAAATGAACAGAGGAATTGGGTCACTTTTTATTAAGCAGACAGACTTGTAGACATTTTCTGGAATCAGAGCTGTGTCAGTTAATGAACTGAAGAGAAGCTCCTGTTTCACTGGTATCTTGACAGTTCACACAAAATAATTAACAGCATAGCTGTTTTATTAACGGACTATCTTGCATTCAGAGTGTTGTCATTGCTTACTTCGAAAATTTCCAGAGAGGAAAAGTGTGTAATTTGTTCTATGTAATGGGTATTCACTGACCGAAGGAAATAACGGGGTTCAACTTTACTAATATAGGTCAGGGTGTCTCAATCTAGGTATTGCTAACATTTTGAGTCCAATAATGGTTGCGGGAGGATTGACCTGTGTAGGATATTTAGCAGCATTCCTAGTGTCTACCCAGCAGATGCCAGTAGCACATCCTCCTCCTCCTCCCCTCCCAGTTGTGACAATGAAAAATGTCCCCAACTGCCAAATGTCCTCTGGGGGGCAAAATTACGGTGGGTGAGAACCACTAACTTAGATCAATATTTAGATTTACCCTGGAAACTGAAGCAGTCACATTTATGTTCTGTAAAATAGAGCTTTGTGAGGGTCAGTCTCTTTCCTATCCAACAGCGATGACAACAATGTCAGCAAAAGCAGCAAGAGCCACCCGTAGGCTGAGGAGATGGAAAGAATATTTGGTGGATATAAGCCAACCATCAGGTACTATCCTAGGCCTTTTAAGCTATTTTATTTGATCTTTTTAATAGCCCTTGTGAAGAGAGGCTTGTCATTCTCAGTATACTGCCCTGGGAATTGAGGCTCAGGGTAATTAAAGCAAATATCTGACAGGTGGTGCAGTTGGGATTAAGCTGCTAGCCCCGTCCCCAGACTCCTGTTCTTTCCATCTCATTCTACTGTACTCTTGTACCATCTTTTTCTGCAGGTTCCACTGTTTCTGTTAATGATGACATGGCTCACGACAAAGCATTTAAGCTGTTTTAATTTTAATTTTTTGTGTGATTTGTATACATTAATAAAAGTATTAGCTCTACTTCAAATGAAATAGTTTTCTTTTAAAAATGATTATAGTAAAATGGGAGGGGAACGTTCTTTAAAGTACATCTACTCTTCACAGAATTCTAATATCGTTTTTTTCTTAGCTATGGGTGTTGTTTCTGTCTCCCTCCCCTCTCTCCCACACACCTAAATTGAAAATCACACTAATAAATGTACAAGTGTCTCAAAGGTATTCACTCCAACAATTGATAGTGGAGAAAATAAAATTCTCCTATTATATACTCCTTAACTCCCAAATTACAAGAAATTCTTTTTTAATAACAATATTTGATAGATTTAAATTGAGTTCTTTTCTTTGTTTCCTTTGAGAGAATCTCTTTGAGAGAATGGTTAGTAAGTACATGTAAAAACTAAGAGGGGCAAAATTCTCAGCTAAAGGTATGACTGTCAAGTTTGAGATTTCTATTTGATCGCCAAGGAATGCAGTTTATTACTTTTAGTACAGACATGTAGAATTATATTGCTTTGTAATAAATATAAGAATGGATGGCATGTATTTTAGGAACTGTTAATTAATGCCCATGCTCAGATCAGATAATTGTTAAGTACAGAAAAATTTAAATAAAGGAAAAAAGGAGATCCATAGATAAAATTGGAAACCATAAGCATTATTACAAACGGGCCACTGTGATTTTTTTTTTTGTATCAGAATTCTGGGCTTTCTCCCAGTGGTAGCTATGTCAAACATTGGAACATCAGAAACAGTTGTTGCATGTTTTTTTCTCCATGATTTCCAAGGATTTTATCTATTACAAAGGGTGGGTTGGGTATAGGTAGTGATAGGGGCTCTCCGAAGCCTAATCTTTAGCAATTTATTCTGTCTCTTGGAAGGAAATAGGCACTATGTCACACTCATTAAATACTAAAACAGAGGATGTGAGGAAACCCAGGAATATCGTATAGGCCAGGGTTTCTTAAAGTTTCAGACTAAAGCCACCACTTGTCTCTGTATTGCCCAGATGTCTGGCCTCACCAGAGATGTATTGAATCAGAGCCTTTGTGGATATACCTGGAAGTTTTCATTTTAAATAATATTTTCTTGGTGATCCTTATGCATATTAAAACTTAAGTATACTTAAGGTTTGAAGTTCTGGGGTCAGAACTTTGAAGTGAGATTTACACACGCCAGGAAATGCACCAAATCATTCATTGGGGAGCAGAAAGAAAATCAAATTTCATGTATAAATTTTTTTTCTTAGTCTTAAAGTTTTTTTTTTATATTTGTCTATGTTTTATGGTAGAGAGTGCAGTGGTACATATATTGAGGGTGTGTGCTTAAATATGTCTTTATGATAGGGAGTCAAACACTGATTCTCTTGCCTTCAGCAAAACTCACTTATGCTATCTCAGTTATCTAAATTAAATAAACTGTAAGAAAATGACAAAAAAGAAAAAAAGGAAACTAACTTTAAGAGGTCTTTCGAGACGGGATAATTCCCTTGGCTTTCTGTTGGAAATTCACTGCCTACCTCTACCTTTTCTGTTTGTTTTCCTCCCCCTCCTAAAGAGCAGAAAGGCTCTTGTATTTGTCAGTGGATGAGAGTCATCCTAGGAACTCAAGACCACTGACTCTAGTCTCTTTTAAACTATTTAATTTCAGTTTTGTTAGAGCCTTCATTTTCCTGCTCTTTTCTTTAGTTGTCCTGACAGTCTTATAATCCTTCTCCATGTGTCTATGTACTTTTAAAAATAATATTATCTGGATTGCTGTATTGGGATTATTATTTTATTTTATTTCACAAAAGAGAATTTCTCAAGATGTTTCTGATCTTTTTTCTGAACACCTGTGTTCCAGGAGGAGGAGTCTGGAAGATGTGAATTACCTTTATATGTACAGCTCCTCGGGGCTTCACCCTCTCCTGCCAGGACACACTCAGTCTCCAGCAAGTCACCAAACACCTAGCTTGGGGTGGCAAATCATGGCCTGCTGTGTGTTTTTTGTAAATGAACTTCTGTTGGAGCATCTCTGTGCCCATTTCTTTTAGCTATTAGCTATGTCTGTTTTTGACATAGTTGAGTATTTATGACCAAGTCTGTATGGCCTCCAAAGATGATTTTTTTTTTTTTTTTAAATCTGGCCCTATAAAAAAAAGTTTGCCCATCCTTGATCTCTTCTTACCAGTTTCTAGATGTATCTCGGTCAATTAAGAGGCTTCTCACCTCCTGTCTCTTCTCGGAAGCATCTGGCTTCTTACATTATGGTCCAGTTAGTAGCATTATGACCTTCACACTTAAGTAAATTAGAGTTATCAATCTTCTGTTCGTCTATCATTTTTTGTTTAAAGTTGTGAGTGACAGTTTTTACTCTTTATATCCTCAAGTGATAGCCCAATTCCCTGTCCTCCTTTCCTGGCCCCCCTTACAATTTATCTGTTAAAGAATCTGAGTGATTTGACTGATAGATTTTCCCCACAATCTGTTGTTTTTGTGTAGTATTGAGATAATATGGTGCCTTGTTTTCAGAAATTTCTTGGCTTTGTTTCCAAACTTTGCTTTTTTTCTGGGCCTTCTCATTCCTTCCTCTCTTTTGTCTCCATCCTGATGAATTTTGGTTTCACTCTCAGCAGTTTTTCCTCAGTATGGAGTCCTGTTCAGGAAGGTAGTGTGTGACCCTTTTAGAAGTCACAAGCATTAAACTGTTCCAGGTCCTTCACCTCTTACTGTGGGACCCTTCCACTGATACCCTACTGAAGTAGCTCCTGCCATTCAGTCGCTGCTCTTATGACAGGCCAAGTAGCACTTTTCAGTGACTGACTGTTGGCTATATTTGGGTTCTTTTGTTCTCAGGTTTTCAGCTGCTCTATTGATTTCCTCTCTTTCTTTTCACATGTTGATAATACCAGGCATGTTTGGAAGCTGTTAGTGGTTTGAACCCACCCACTTTTACTTTGGGGCTTTGCAAACTATCTTGCCACCTAGTTTTGGTAAATGTCCATGGATTTTTGGTTTTGCTACCAGGGATTCATACATTTTATTTTGAGATTTGGAAGATTCAAAATTATGTTTCCACAGCTGCCACCATTTTCCCAGAATTTCTGATTCAGTTTTTTTTTTTTTTAAGATTAGCTAAGTATGTTAGAATATTTGAGAATATTTTTATATATTATAAGAATAATGAAATAATTGAGTTTTTTAAAACAGCCACATTTGGGTTATATGAAAGGTAGTTGTCATGTGAACAAACTGCTAATGCATACATAAATTTAAAAATAATGCTGGTGATAATTACTCTTTTTTGATCATTTACTGTTTGTCATGTGCTGTGCTAAGCACTTGTATGAATTATTTTATTTAACCTTAGGAGATACATAGCATTTGTTTTTGCCACTTTACAGATGAGGAGACTGAGGCTTGAAAAGGTTAAGTGTGATGTGATCCAGGTAAGGCAACTGGTAATTGGAAAGCTGGAATTCTAGCAAAGGCACGTCTGATTCCAGAGGCCGTGCCTTGGCCACTGTGGTACGCTTGCGTTTGTTCAGCAGCACATGTTACTGTTGTTTTCTCTCTTCTCCATTTGCTTACCCACTGCTTTAATCCTCTCTAAGAGCTTCTAAAATACCCTCCTGATTGTTTCCCAGCTTCGTCCATGCCTGAGATCGATCTGATCTCTTGCTGACCCATAAGAATACAAAATAATAGAAATGTAGACACCTCTATGGTAAGTTCTAACTGGACAAAAAGATAATAGACTGGACAGTACTACAGTTCACATTTAATTGGCACCAGAGAAAATTTCAGGGATTCCCCCATTCTTCTGTGTTTACTTTTCGCCTTGTTTTCAATTACTGCCTATGACAGATCCTTTGTTGAAGCCACATTCATCTATTCACATTCCGTAGTTTCATCCTTGTTGTTGCTTTCGTTGCCACCTCTTCATTAATGTCCTCTCTTTCCATTGTTATCCTTTAAAGCCAGGTATTTAGGTGGCCTGTGGTACGCTTGCGTTTGTTCAGCAGCACCTGTTACTGTTGTTTTCTCTCTTCTCCATTTGCTTACCCACTGCTTTAATCCTCTCTAAGAGCTTCTAAAATAACCTCCTGATTGTTTCCCAGCTTCCTCCATGCCTGAGATCGATCTGATCTCTTGCTGACCCATAAGAATACAAAATAATAGAAATGTAGACACCTCTATGGTAAGTTCTAACTGGACAGAAAGATAATAGACTGGACAGTACTACAGTTCACATTTAATTGGCACCAGAGAAAATTTCAGGGATTCCCCCATTCTTCTGTGTTTACTTTTCACCTTGTTTTCAATTACTGCCTATGACAGATCCTTTGTTGAAGCCACATTCATCTATTCACTTTCTGTAGTTTCATCCTTGTTGTTGCTTTCGTTGCCATCTCTTCATTAATGTCCTCTCTTTCCATTGTTATCCTTTAAAGCCAGGTATTTAGGTGGCCTGCTCTGTGAAGCCTTTTCTAGGTTCCTCCAATGCTGAGGCACAGTTCATGGCTCCTTAATGGTCATTGGAAAGTGTCTGTATCATAGTCATTGTATCACATTGTATCACAGTCATTGGAAAGTGTCTGTATTATAGCGTTCATCGGCATGTGTGGAAGTGAGTTATTTGTGTGCCTTTCTGCTCTGCTGGACTGACTTTACTGAGGAGTGGGGCAATATCTGACTCACCTTTCTAACCCCAGAGCCTCACACGATGGCTACTTAGATTAGTTTTGTTGGATGAACCCAATTAGTATCAGTGATATTATATTGCTAGTTGTAAGACTAGTTTTAGCTTCTTGGAAAACAAACCCTTAACATTTGCGTACTGATTAGTTTTTCTGTTATTATTTAATAACATATATTCAAAACTATACTTAAATAAGCATGGCTAAACAGGCAAACAGCATTTTTTTAAAACCTATAGTTGCCACAAAATTAACTTTTTATCTTGCATGGCAGTTCTCTGAGAATTATCTGGGCGTAAATAATATTTCCTCATATAGCTCATCTTGCCCAGCAAAATTAAATATTTTTAATTAACATTTGTAATCAGCTTTTCCTGTTCTCGGGTCTAGTGGTTTATTTTCATTTAAACAAATTGAATTGAAAAGAGAAATTAAACACTGCATTTATAAAGCCAAATTTAGATTGATTTTCTTCTCCTTTCGCCAACCTCACATATTTTATCAGTGACAGCAACTTACATTCCCGTCATTCATTTATTCGTTTGCCAATTTAACAAATCAAATATATATTGAAAGCTAAGTGTCATCTCTAGCTGGGTCTAGAATTTGCCCTAATCAGGGGTGATGAAACCAACCTCACATATTTTATCAGTGACAGCAACTTACATTCCCGTCATTCATTTATTCGTTTGCCAATTTAACAAATCAAATATGTATTGAAAGCTAAGTGTCATCTCTAGCTGGGTCTAGAATTTGCCCTAATCAGGGGTGATGAACCCTTTGTGTAAGACACTACTTAATTTTTAAAATCACAACGAGTTAGAAATTTCAGGACATCAAGAGATGTGGACTAGACAAAATGGGTTTACTATTCATTCTTTTATAATCAAATATAATCCTAAATAATATTCAGAAGTTAATTAAACTATTTTTGGTCCTCTGCCTAAACATCACATATTTCAGAGTCCTGGTAAATTTGGTCTCCAAGTTAATATTAGGCTCTTAATGGCTGAGATTGACAAATGAGGGTGTCTTATCTTACAGACAAGTATTCACTAGGGGCTCCTGTTTCAAGGGAGGAGATCTTTGGCTCTTTCCTCTCAGGGTACAAGTTATAGGCCTTTGGATGATACTGAAACTTTTTTTTTTCTTTTAACCTCATTCGAGACACTGCAGAGCACATTTATCTCTATTTTAAAATAGAAGTACAGGCGCAAGGAAAGATAATTTCTAAAAAAGGCTTTTCCCAGGAAATTTGAGGATATCCGATGGTCTCCTTCCTTATTCCAATTTGTAGTTTCTCATCTTGGTCTTAGGGCAATTTGTTTAGGACAATAGGTAGAGTAGATGTAGTTGGCTAATGCCACCAGCTTCCTGCAAGAAAGGAGACTTGTTTCTGGTGGGTGTCAGTATGTTATTCATGTCCCATGGAAGAGATTTTTCTCTAGGATCTGCCATTGACAAACCTAAGTTATCTGTAGTTTCTTCCCTCAAACAGTTTATAATCTTACCAGGAAAACATATTACCAAAGATTATGAAACAGTGTGGCAAGTTTGTTTGAGCCAGTAAATTACTAGAATAGATGGTATTATTATTTTATTTTAAAATCATGCTCATAGATAATATTTTCACAAAACACAACTTGTAGACAAAGTGCTCTCCGGGTAAGTAATAGCCTGTAAGCTATAATTTAGACATAATTTTTAACAAGCTTTGCTGTCTAATTTCTGTGGGAGACATAAATTACATTCTGATAATGAGATAGGAAAAACAAATGAAGAAACCATTCAAGAATGTCAAAAACCTACCCTCTTGGGCTATTTGCTGTATGGGTGGAAGTACTTGAAGTCCCCAACAACATCACTGTATTACAGTGTCAAGGGTTTTGAAATCAGACACACAGGATTCAGTTAAGCATTCTGGCTCCTTAACTGTCTAAAGCATCATTTCTTCACCTGTGCAATGAGACAGAGATTATTTTGAGGATTTCATAGTATAGTGCCTGACACATAGCAAGCCCTCAAAACATATTTATTATCTTTACATTACTACAACGATACCCCTGAAGTAGTTTAAAAATATTTCAAATAATTTACTGCATAAATTTATTATCTTACAGTTCTGGTCTATCTATTCAAGAAAGTGTCAAAATAAAAGAAAGTGAGATAAAGGTGTTACAAAGGGATCATGTCAGGACACCCAGACCTTAGAAAGAGTGGCCATGGCTCTAATCCTCAGCATTGAGGGGCCAGATTACTCAGTTTTGTCGGGGAGCATCTTTTTAAATGGGCTCAGGAGAACCAGGATATGCTCCCTACTTTTGAATCATTTGTACTAAAGACAATGCAATTCCTATAAATGTAATACGGTTCACTGCTCAGAGCACGTTCTCCCTATTTTACATGTTGGAAGTCAATTTGATTGTTACAGGTTTGCATGGTGAGCCCAGAAGCAGATCAAAGAGAATTGCGTCGTTTTGTGGAATTTTTAAAAAACCCGATGAGGTCTTCTGACCCAGAAGAGTATACTTTTCCAATAATCAGAATACCTCATGGTCTCTTTCCTTGATCAGTGCTGAGTAAAATTCCTTAAAACCATTTGCTTTTATTGGTATCCTTTTGCAGGACTCTATGAAGATTAGTGTACTAGTTTCTCATGGATCCTATAAACGAATTACCATAAATTTAGTGGTTTAAAACAACATAAAAATTCATCTTACGTTTCTGGAGATCATGTATGAAATGGGCCTTACTGGGCTAGAATCCAGCTGTCAGCGGAGCTGTGTTCCCTCTTGAGGCTGAGCAGGGCAGTCTCTTTTTTTGCCTTTTCCAGCTTCTAGAGGTGGCTCACATTCCTTGCCCCCTGGCCCCCTTCTGTCTTCAAAGCCAGCAGTGTAGCATCTTCAAATCAATCTCTTTCTGTCTCTCTCTGTTTCTATTACTTTTTCCCTTATAAGGACTCTTGTGATTACATTGGGTACTCGTGGATAATGCAAGATTATGCCCTCATCTCAAGAACCTTAATTTAATCACATGTGCAAAATCCCTTTTGCACATCCACAGAATCCAGGGATTAGGGAGTGGACATCTTAGGGAGGCCATTATTCTTCCTACCACAACAACCGAGGTCGTCTTTCTTTGAATATGGTAGTGCTGCTGAGTAGATAATGGCATTTTCAACATCTAACATTACTACACTTAGATTTTCAAACTGTTCTTTAAGCATTGATTGGGAGAAATCTGGTCTTTTGGGCAGGTTTCTGTATATAGCTCATCTTATCCCTTATGTGTAAAATTTAGTTCAATTCTTAGAGGCTACTGCTGTATTCTGTTCTCTTTAAGTAATCTCTTACTTACCAACTATAGATCACAAGGATGTAGTACATGTATTTTAGAGATTTCCATCTAGAGGAGTGGGGATTTCTTTTCCCAAGTTTGTCCTTTAAAGCTTCAAGTTTCAGTTACCTGAAAAACTTACTTCCCTAAAACTGCTTGTTTTCTAAGAATGCCAATTCCATTAGATATTAGTGTAGCACATATTGAAGTTTCTTAAATGTAACGTGTTTTATGATTTGTCTCATTTAAATGTACTCATGCTTCTCGGTGTCAGTGTAGGTAAATTATATAATGAATTTTCCTTTTTGGGAACTTCCATATGTTGATGCAATATATAGGCACAGACATGGTAGAATATAATAGGTTCTGTTAATATAGGATTTACTGTATTAAACAGCAAAATATATGCTCAGACTAACCATCTTTTACCTGAGAATTACTGCCATACAGGCAATATTTTATTGTATTACCTATTCATGCTGTAGATCCTGAATTAATAAATAAATTGCAATGGCAGGGAAGCATGATTATGACAAGGTGAGTATGGAAGGGTTCAGAGAAAAGAAAAGTGTCTGTTTTATATTGAGCTTTGAACTTTTTAATTTTTTTTTTTTTTGGTGGCTGGTTGCTACTGGATCTGAACCTATGACTTTGGCATTATAAGGTTTATATTGTGCTTTGGAGTAGCCCATTGAATAATTAAAAATTATCTACACCAACTTCCAAGAAAATAGCTTAATTATATTGAATAACAAATTAACAATATGCCTAGAAAAATGATAGCATTAATTTTGAGTTGTATTTTAAGTGTCATTGTACTAAGTACTTTCTTTTTCATTCATTATTTTTTGG
Organism: Galeopterus variegatus; assembly: GCF_000696425.1. NCBI lineage: Eukaryota > Metazoa > Chordata > Mammalia > Dermoptera > Cynocephalidae > Galeopterus > Galeopterus variegatus. The sequence continues at coordinate 191,098 of NW_007729292.1, read as the reverse complement.
AGGTTTTTCTGTTCAAGTAAATACTCCTAAAGTTTGTAATCTCAGGCCAAGGTCTACTTACCAGATTTATCACAAATAAGTCCTTTAGGAATTCCTTTCATAGAAGGATAATTTTCAGAGATGTATGGCTTGATGTTCTTTCTCTCCTAGTAAATACATGGCTTTCAGAAGTTGTATTAACTCTTCCGAGCCATTAAGCTAATGCATAGTGTCCCATGCACACAAACATTTTCTCCATGTTTGAGAAATNTCATTCATTATTTTTTGGAGGTTTTTCTGTTCAAGTAAATACTCCTAAAGTTTGTAATCTCGGGCCAAGGTCTACTTACCAGATTTATCACAAATAAGTCCTTTAGGAATTCCTTTCATAGAAGGCTAATTTTCAGAGATGTATGGCTTGATGTTCTTTCTCTCCTAGTAAATACATGGCTTTCAGAAGTTGTATTAACTCTTCCAAGCCATTAAGCTAATGCATAGTGTCCCATGCACACAAACATTTTCTCCATGTTTGAGAAATTATATTCTAACTGGGGAAACTATATTCTAATTACCTATTCTTACTTCACTAGAATAATACTTCTGCAGGGCCTTTAAAGTTCTCTATGGTAATTCAAAGAGTCAGCAAAAGGTTAGCAGCTGGACAGATAGTGGCAGTGTAAAGTAGCTAATGTGGTCATATTTCTTGGACGTGGTAGCTTATTTTCCAACTGAGAAAATTGAATTTCAGAGAGATATTAAATTATTTACCATAGATTAGTTTGTTTTTTTAATGTAAACAAGATCTCTTCTCAGTTGACCCCATGAATATCTGCTCACAAGTCTCTTTCTAGATTATTTACCCTGTCTAGTTATTATACAGTACCTTCGCTCTAAGTGTGCCAGGTTTTATCCCAGGTTCAAGGTATCAAAATTTTGCCTCCCTGTAATCCTTGTGTAGTAGTTTCCTAGGGCTAGTGTAACAAAGTACCACAATGGGGTGGCTTAAAACNGGAGTGTGTCATCAAATAATTGTGGGACATACAGTACTGAGTTATTCTACATTTTTATGTGCCATTCCTGGAAGACTAGTGCCCCTTCAGATTATTCAATTCTCTGAGAAGTGCTGTGTGAAGTCTATTGAACATAACTCAAAATTCCCCTGACATGATTGGTAATGAGAACTCCTTATCATGCAACTCCCGTTATTTTGCAGAACAGTCCTGGGAAGTGCCAAGTTAGGGGATCACAATATACACGCTATTGTTCCTTTTCATTAAGAACTTGAGAAGATTACTTAACCTTTGTGTGCTTCAATTTTCTCAAGTGTAAAATGAGAATAGTAATTGTAGATATCTCATAAAAGTGATTGAGACTATTAAATGAGATGATAATACAAGCCAAGAGTATGACCTAGTGTTTGACCATAGAAAGAGCTTAGTACATATTTATTATTGTGATTAGTTTTATATTCTTAGTCAGTATTTGTCACTAAGCTTTAATTCAGAGTGATGTTCAGTTCCATCAAACAAGAGGGCCATACTTGTTAGCTAGAACACAATTTCTATTTAATTTACAGATTATACAGATTATTCTCAAAGAATTTAAGCATTTTTGCTGTTTTCCAACCTTATCTCAGGAAACATAAAGAAAAAAGGTTAGATTATATTAGAATCAGTGTAATTTGTATAATAAGTGAGGGAATTATGTAATACATTTAAAAAATAGTTTTGTGGAAAATGGCTAAAATTAAGAATGTTCCTCATTAAGGATATGAGTCATTTTATTGTGCTATTAATAAAGTGGTATCCTTGGGGCAATTGAAATATGTAAGGTTGAGAAAACTTGCAATAATAGCCCCAGAATGCTATCCTTTGGATTTTTGTGTGTTTTCTCCTATTATCTATTATGTCAGGCATTGAGTTGACATTTTTTTTCTTTCTATTTTCCAGGTGCTTTATTCCGTCATTTATTTCAACCCCTTGCTCTTTTTTCAAATACATTATAAACTTGGAAACCTGTTAATGAGGGAGGGTTATTCAATTGTTTTTAAAATAATAAAGGTGCTGAAAGCTTTTTTTTCTACCCTGCAGATTCTAAGCAAATTTTTCTATGTGGTTGAAATTGCTAGCTTAGTGGCCTCTGTCCCCCCCAAAAAATGACTTTTTTGTTTTTGTTTTTTGTTTTGTGACCGGTAAGGGGATCATAACCCTTGGCTAGGTGCTGCCCACACCGCGCTCAGCCAGTGAGTGCACCGGCCATCCCTATATAGGATCCGAACGCGTGGCCTCGGCGCTCCCAGTGCCGCACTCTCCTGAGTGAGACATGGGGCTGGCCCAAAATGACTATTTTTGTATAAGCCAAAGATAGCTCCCAAATTACCACTTTGCTATTATTTCTTAGTCTATGAATGCCTTTCTTTCCCCATCAATTCCTCATAATTTCTCCAAATGGGGCCAACCTGGCTACCACAATGCCTCTTAACCTAGAACACTCTAGCCAGTTATCTAGTGAACTGCCCTCTCAAGCATAGCTTTAATTGTATGGCAGATCTCTCTTGAAAACACCACAGATTATGCTTCGGGTCTCCCCCTGGATATATAAAAATGTCATTCTCTTCTTTGTCAATCGCTTTACTTAGAAGAATCCTAATGTTAAAAGGCTGATTAGAAATTTTCTTTTCAGGTCCTTCTGAATTCAAAAATCTTCACAGTCGTTTTTTTGAGAGTTAAATATATTGTCATTTGAGGGGATTATTAATTTTTGTTTTTATTAATAAAGTATTCTAATTAAATGTGACATATATACCAGTAATTTTCAAAGCTCATAAAATGTATTGGCAGCAATAAAAGTATGCTACAGAGATTCTCTTTTTGTTTAGTAAATATTTAAAGATTATTTAGTGAGTTAAGGTCATAATTTTAACAATTACTTTATATTAAGAAGTATGGACTTAATATTTAATAGTCTGCCAGGTAAAAACATTTGTCCATGCTAGTTCTTTACATACATGATCTTATTTAATCTTTCATTGGCCACAGAGTTATACTGTATTATCCTCTATATTGCACATAGTGAAGCTAAGACTCAAGGATTTAACTTGTCCTTCACAGTGGTTAGATGACAACACTATTATGAAAGTTGCCTGAAACATCAGAGTATATTTTTTCTACTCTACTATACTGCTTCTAATAACAAGAAGAGTAAAGAAAAGTATCAGAAAAGAGGTAAGATGGGATTAGCTCTTTAATTGTGAGATTTCAGTAGGCAATGAGAAAGCGGGGGCACTCCTTGTGTAGGGTGTAGAGCATGGAATAGAAAATGAGCAAGTTAGGTCCGGCCCGGTGGCGCACTGGAGAGTGCGCCGCTTGGGAGCATGGCGGCGCTCCCGCCGAGGTTTCGGATCCCATGTGGAGACCGGTTCCCACTCACTGGCTGAGCGNCCTTGTGTAGTAGTTTCCTAGGGCTAGTGTAACAAAGTACCACAATGGGGTGGCTTAAAACGACAGAAATTTATTGTCTACAAGTCCAAAATCTAGGGGTCAAGCAGGGCCATGCTCCCTCTGAGACTCTAAGTAGAATTTTTCCTTCTCGTGGTAACTGTCAACCCTGCGTTTGTTGGCTTGCAGGTGAAGCACACCTATCTCTACCTCTGTTGTTATGTGTCATTCCCTCTCTCCTCTTCTTAAAAGGACACCAGTCATTAAAACAAGGGGCCATCCTATTTCTTGTATGATTTCATCCTAATTACATTTGTAATGACCCTATTTCCAAATAAGGTAGTATTCTGAGGTCCTGAGGATTACAATTTCGGCATATCTTTTTGGGGAGACATAATTCAACCCACAATACCATGTGTATCACGTTCAGAAAAACATAGGGTCTTTTTTTATAAATTGTGTTTTTTGGCATTATATTCTCAGCTTTATATCAAGGAACGTCGCAACTAATGATTATATGAAAATAACTATTGTACTTTTTGTAAACGTTTCTTCCAAAAATGCAAGATGTTCTAAGAAAAATGGAGTGTGTCATCAAATAATTGTGGGACATACAGTACTGAGTTATTCTACATTTTTATGTGTCATTCCTGGAAGACTAGTGCCCTTTCAGATTATTCAATTCTCTGAGAAGTGCTGTGTGAAGTCTATTGAACATAACTCAAAATTCCCCTGACATGATTGGTAATGAGAACTCCTTACCATGCAACTCCTGTTATTTTGCAGAACAAAATTACCACTTTGCTATTATTTCTTAGTCTATGAATGCCTTTCTTTCCCCATCAATTCCTCATAATTTCTCCAAATGGGGCCAACCTGGCTACCACAATGCCTCTTAACCTAGAACACTCTAGCCAGTTATCTAGTGAACTGCCCTCTCAAGCATAGCTTTAATTGTATGGCAGATCTCTCTTGAAAACACCACAGATTATGCTTCGGGTCTCCCCCTGGATATATAAAAATGTCATTCTCTTCTTTGTCAATCGCTTTACTTAGAAGAATCCTAATGTTAAAAGGCTGATTAGAAATTTTCTTTTCAGGTCCTTCTGAATTCAAAAATCTTCACAGTCGTTTTTTTGAGAGTTAAATATATTGTCATTTGAGGGGATTATTAATTTTTGTTTTTATTAATAAAGTATTCTAATTAAATGTGACATATATACCAGTAATTTTCAAAGCTCATAAAATGTATTGGCAGCAATAAAAGTATGCTACAGAGATTCTCTTTTTGTTTAGTAAATATTTAAAGATTATTTAGTGAGTTAAGGTCATAATTTTAACAATTACTTTATATTAAGAAGTATGGACTTAATATTTAATAGTCTGCCAGGTAAAAACATTTGTCCATGCTAGTTCTTTACATACATGATCTTATTTAATCTTTCATTGGCCACAGAGTTATACTGTATTATCCTCTATATTGCACATAGTGAAGCTAAGACTCAAGGATTTAACTTGTCCTTCACAGTGGTTAGATGACAACACTATTATGAAAGTTGCCTGAAACATCAGAGTATATTTTTTCTACTCTACTATACTGCTTCTAATAACAAGAAGAGTAAAGAAAAGTATCAGAAAAGAGGTAAGATGGGATTAGCTCTTTAATTGTGAGATTTCAGTAGGCAATGAGAAAGCGGGGGCACTCCTTGTGTAGGGTGTAGAGCATGGAATAGAAAATGAGCAAGTTAGGTCCGGCCCGGTGGCGCACTGGAGAGTGCGCCGCTTGGGAGCATGGCGGCGCTCCCGCCGAGGTTTCGGATCCCATGTGGAGACCGGTTCCCACTCACTGGCTGAGCGCAGTGTGGGTGCAACACTGAGGGTTGCGATCCTGTTACCGGTCAGTAAAAAAGACAAAAAGGGGAAAAAAAAAAAAAGAAAGAAAATGAGCAAGTTAGAGATCTAAGGTTGTTTTCAGAACTCAGAGAGACCATTCTGATTATAATAGTAGGGTGTAATAGAAAATAAATTTAGGTAGTCAGTGTTGTCCTTGATAACAGACTGGAAATCTGAAAATTGTTCCATAGGTGATAACAAATCATTGAACAATTTGATCCAGGGTATTGGAATGCCATGATGAAAGTGGTGACAGAGAAAAATTCATGTCATGGCTATATCAAGATAAGTGGAATGAAGTAGACTTTAAGTTATATAAATGAATTAGGAGTTTATTATAGTAATTGAGATGAGGATGATGAGAATCTAGACTAGGTTAAGAAAATAGAAGCGTTTTGAAGGCTGTATTTTTAGAACTTGGTTGGGGATGAAAGAAATGCTGAGAGAATGTTGCTGCTGAAATTTGTGTTTTAAATAATTGGAAGAATTGTGGTAATATTGATTGAAATAAAGACAATGTAAAGCAATTCTTTTTGAGGAAGAAAAAGTAATGTATTTAGAAAATTGTGGGGTGATGGTTGGACAATGAACTAGATATGTCTAGTGGGCTATTAGATGAAACTGAACTGAAGTGTTAGCTGACAAGTAGAGAGAAAAACTTGATAGACATTTATATGCATTTAACATCCAAGATTTGTGTTCTCATATTTATTTAATTATGCTTAATTCAAACATTTAAATACCCAAGTTGAGCTCTTAAAATTAACCTGAGAACAGAAACATTTGTAAATACAATATGTAAATTTGAGAATAAAAATAATGTGAAAACAAGCACAGATGGGATCTTCTTCACTGAAATCACGCATAAGTTTTTATTTTTTCTCAAAAATTTTACTTCAACTTTTTTCTTTTTTCCTCTTCTAGTGAAGACTGTTATTTCCATAGATATATATGCTCCTAATTCCTTTTCTTAGGCTTGGTAGATCGTGTTTGAGTAAAGGAAAGAGAAGTTTAATGCATAAAATTATGCTTTGAAGTTGATAGTCTGAGCTGTTTTTAAGCCGTGAAAGACATTGGTCATATACTCTGGATGCCACATGGACTACCAAAGACTCGTCTCTCTTCAACCCTAAGCTCAAAACTGATATTCACCTCCTTGTTCTTTTATGATGTCCCAGTGTGGAAGGAGGAAGAGGGTATCCAGAGTGGTATGAAGAAAGCAAAGTCTTAGGCTAAAGGAGACATAATACATTTTTCTATTAGCTTTAACTTTACAAAGAAATGAAAAACGAGTGTTGATCTCAAAGGAAGCATGGCTGCCAAAATTTCTTGTCAGTCTTCTAGGATGGCTACACCTTTCTTCTACTGTCATCCAGTTTTCTGCAACCAAAACTGTTAGAAGGATGGCTCAGAATATAAACAAATGCTTCACGGTGGGAAAAACTGTATTATTGCTTGTTCTCTGAGAAAAGAGAAGCCTTTCAAAACACTCCTAGCTGGGCCAGCCCGTGGCTCACTTGGGAGAGTGTGGTGCTGACAACACCAAGTCAAGGGTTAAGATCCCCTTACTGGTCATCTTTAAAAAAAAAAAAGAAAAAGAAAAACACTCCTAGCTGGAGGGATGATTGATCCAGAAATTCATATTGACCACCCTTAAGACACTTTGTAGTTATCCTGGGTTCAGATCAAAGTGGATAACACCTTTTTCTTGGTATGTGGAGCTGTTCGAGGAGAGCTCCAGAGAAGAAGACAGAAGAGAATTATAAGAGGGACGTATGCCATGCCTTCTCTGCTCTTCTGTGATTCTGAAAACCAGGCTGGTCAAATCTTTGACCCTTAATAAGAGCATATTTTGTAAGTGATTTTTTTTTTTAACCTAAGACCATGCAGGGGTGTTCTAAATACTTTTTTCTGTTGTTGTTGGAACAAAAGCTGGTTATGTTCAGTCATGAATATTAGATCACAGAAGGCAGACATCCAGATCTAAATTAAGAAGCCCTATGAATTTCAAACTTAGAAAAATAAAATTGCAGTTGTCTACTTCAAAATGTAATTTCTTTAAGCTTCCCAAACTAGTTTTGACCTAAGAAACCCAGAATATTGTACTTCAAACATTACTGAATGAAGGTGAACTGTGATTAGTAAGAAACAAGGGAGGCATTTAGCACCTGAAAGTCTGACCTAAATTCTTCTTAATATTTCAGGGAATGTTCAAAATGAGACTGCTTGACAGACTTCATTATTTTTATGTGACTTCAAAAATGATATTAAACATAAAATGATAGAATCCTGAATGAATGTAAATTAGGGGATTTCTTGAAATGCAAAACATGAGGATTTTATAAATTAAACACCCAATTTCTCTATCTCATTATTCCCCTGAGTATCTATCAAACAGGCCAGCTCTTTAGGTTGTTCAGCTTACTTCCTCTTCTAGATTCTGTATCCTTAGCTCTGAGGCAAATCTTGGATCATACCCAAGGGAATTCCGATATTCCAGGAAAGCACTATGCATGGTTTATACAATTAGTGTCCTCTTTAAAAATTATGTATAGTAGACTTTAATATAGAAATATAAAATGTCACACTTAGTTGTCCTTTTGGTAAGATCAGGCTCATGTAGATATTGTTGATGTCACTAGGCAAATTTTCCATATTGGTGTTTTCAAAACTTCCTGTGAAACAAGGGAGGCATTTAGCACCTGAAAGTCTGACCTAAATTCTTCTTAATATTTCAGGGAATGTTCAAAATGAGACTGCTTGACAGACTTCATTATTTTTATGTGACTTCAAAATGATATTAAACATAAAATGATAGAATCCTGAATGAATGTAAATTAGGGGATTTCTTGAAATGCAAAACATGAGGATTTTTTAAATTAAACACCCAATTTCTCTATCTCATTATTCCCCTGAGTATCTGTCAAACAGGCCAGCTCTTTAGGTCGTTCAGCTTATTTCCTCTTCTAGATTCTGTATCCTTAGCTCTGAGGCAAATCTTGGATCATACCCAAGGGAATTCCGATATTCCAGGAAAGCACTATGCATGGTTTATACAATTAGTGTCCTATTAAAAAATTATGTATAGTAGACGTTAATATAGAAATATAAAATGTCATACTTAGTTGTCCTTTTGGTAAGATCAGGCTCATGTAGATATTGTTGATGTCACTAGGCAAATTTTCCATATTGGTGTTTTCAAAACTTCCTGCGTATGACCTTTTTGTACATAGATAGAAACAAGACATGACAAATAATATAATAAGAATACAGCAAAGAATTTAATGTCTTGACTTTAACAGTTTAATATAAGAAATAAACAAAAAAATAACCTTTTTAATTTCTTGGCATTCTTGGAAACAGTTTCAACATATGATATTTCAGAGATGATTATTTCTTCTTACAATGCAGATACACAGTGTCAGTAAAATGATTTTGGTTTTAGAGATTAGTCAATTAAACTCTGACACTCTATAAAGACATTGAATCTAGGAAATGGGTCAGATTCCAATTTTTTAGGCACTGAATCCAACACAGTATCAGGAGGCTCTCTTTAAAGAAGAATACAAAATTAATTATGAATAAATACAAAATTAGATACAAAAGTGAATATATATTTCACATGAGAAAATAAATTGCAACGAATTAAAAATTTCAAAAAGATGACAAATGCAAAAATATCACAAAAATCCATGAAAACAAATACTTTTAAAAATTATTAATTGCCTAGCATGTCTATGTTGCCTTTTTCACCCCATTTTTTTTTTTTTTTTTTTGGTTGCATGCTCTTAGTGTCTGTTTCGTCTGAATTGTGTTTCCCCAAAGTTCATATGTTGAAGACCTAATGTGACTAGTATTTGGAGATAAAGCCTTTAAAGAGATAATTAAGTTAAAAATGAGACCTTTAGGGTGGGCCCTAATCCTTGTAACAAGAGGAGATTTGGACAGAGACACCAGGGATTCATGCTGACAGAGGTAAGACCATGTGATGTTAGAGCAAAAAGGTGGCAACTGTAAGCCAAACAGGTGGACCTCAGGAGAAACCAAACCTCTTGATACCTCCGTGTTGGACTTCTAACCTCTAGTACTGTGAGAAAATAAATTTCTATTGTTTTATTCACCCTATCTATGGTATTTTTGTTACGGCAGCCCTAGCAAACTAATACAATGCCTCTACCTCTGTATAGTAAAGTAATTTTATAGATACCTCCGTGTTGGACTTCTAACCTCTAGTACTGTGAGAAAATAAATTTCTATTGTTTTAGTCACCCTATCTATGGTATTTTTGTTACAGCAGCCCTAGCAAACTAATACAATGCCTCTACCTCTGTATAGTAAAGTAATTTTATATTTTCTATAGAAACAATAGATAATTTAGCCTTTCCTCTAGAATGATTGATTGAAATATATTTTTTATTATTGAGACCCGTAAAATGTGTGATTTTAAACACAAATATTTTCACTTTTAGAGTACTTCTAGAGGTCAGGAATAATTATGGTAAATTCTATTCTGCTCAACTCTATCCTGCCCCCAGCCAAATGCATTTGTAATTGAACATGCTGCATCATTTAGTATATTCTTGACAAGAGATGCCTTCAGTTTTGACCATATGTTGATGAATTTTCCATTTTACATGGAAGTGTTTGATAAATGAAAGAATTTCCCACAGATGAGTTTCTGGCTGTATTCATTTCCAGCCTCTTCTTTACTGACCACATGTAGCACTAGGTGCCAAAGGGCACATTTATATAACAATACAACCTAGAGTCTGTGCTTTTGTTGTATAGGCTAAGTTGGGCCAGTGGACATTAGGAATGTTCTTGAAAGCCATTTGTACACTGGGATGGCTAACATAATGGAAGTTACTTAAAATCATTTCAATATATCCCACTAAAGGTAAATTGAATCTAATTCAACTTTCCCTTTGCTAGTTTCCTGAAATGCTCAGAACCACTTCAGTGCCAGCTGACATGAGGGACAATGAGACAGAAGTCAGTGTGGAAAAAGACAGCAATTATAATCAATTTCAGTTAAAGTTTCTTTTTAAAATTTTGTGAAAATCTAAGTGTATATACATTTCTAGGGCCCTTCCTAGGACCTAGGAGGGAGACCTGAAGATTAAGCTTTATTAACTTCAGGGTAAGTTGGCCTCTGAGACTCAAAATTTTGCCTAAATTCATAGAGCCGTTAATGAGGGCACTATCCTAGACCTTTTTCTCTATGTCGTTTTCTTTCTTTTGTAAAGCATTGGATTTGTGTGTTTTGATCTATTCTAATATGTTTAAATGTCACATGACAATTCATTTCAGTTAAATAGTAATTAAACATTAATGTTATATTAAGGACTCTAATGCTAAGAGGAAGTAGTCTTGGGACACTTGCATTAATAGATCATTGTTTGCATTACTCTTTCGAGCTAAGGTCATGCTTAAAAAAGAAAATACACATTTGAAGTCAAAAGGCTTAAATTTAGAGATACTAAAATGAAAAATCAAATAACAGCATGACTAAAATCTAAGAAGTTAAAAATGTAACTCCCTGAATTGGCCTTTATTCTGTTGCTCTTCTCCTGTTACATCTTTTTGCTATATAATCATTTAAATGCAAGGTGAATTACATTTGTGAATTTAGTTTTTGCTCCAGAATATAGATTTTTGTTATAAAATTTAGGATTTTAAAAATAATATAGGAGCTTGAAATAACTAAGGGAATCATTATTGGATTACCTTATTCTTCAGCATATATTTTAGTTTGTGGAACTTCATGGATCTTTGTATAAAATTATTTTGGGAGAGCTATGTTGCTCTTGACAATGTGAAAAATAGAGTTCACTTGTTCAATACCATAATAATGTGGCAGTTTCTGGATGAAGCAGTGCATATAGAGAGAGTATGAAGGAATGGGAATAAGAAGAGATGCCCAAAAAGAAGAGTAAGTACTGCCATTTATTTAAGATTGAATATGCCCTCTGTCCTGTGTTAAACACTCTACATATATTAACTCATTTAATCTTTGAAACGACTATAAATATACATAGTATTTCCACCTCCATTTATAGATGAGGAGACCAAGGCACAGAGAGGTAAGGTGACTTGTACAAAGGTGACTTAAACAAGGTCTTTCTGACTTCAAAGCCCATGTGCTTAATCTTTGGCATATCTGCCCTATGTTTTTCACAGTGAGTCAGTGAAAGCTGTAAAAAGATGCAAACCAGAGAAATATACTCAAAACAAGCAATGATGAGGACTCCATCATTCCACAGAGTTCTAAAGGATTCAAGCTTTCTGATATGGTGATCAGAGGAAAAGTACTGAAAGTAGGAATTGTAAAGTCTTGCTTGAAAGCTCTCAGCACCATAAGCCTACAGCATTTGCTTATCACACCAAACTGCATCTCAGGAAATGCAAGTTCAGAAACAAATTATCATGTAATTTATCCATTGAACTAAAATAAAATAGCCATTTAGTGAATTCCTATGAGATTGATTGAGCTTGCAGAATTGAGGGTGCTGAGAGAATTGCTTTTGATGTTTTCTTTTTTTTTTTTCTCTTTCTTTCTCTACAGTCTGAACATGATAACAGCATGCTAGAAGAGATAGAAACTAGGAGGCAGGAATATCATGCTCTTGACTTTACATCACTATCTGATTGAAGCATTGGGAAAGTAAATGAAATTCTTTATGGTACTTCAAAAGATTTTTAAATGTCTTATGTCTGATTGAAACACTCAACAATTACTATTGTGTAAGCAGCACAGGCCATTATTTTAGAATCTGAAGAAACTTTACAGAAACTTATTATCAGAAATTAACTATGACTGAGAAAATTCCAGCCAGTTTATTTCTAGTAATAAAATAATGCAGATTTATGTGAACAAAATTCATGAACAAGCAATTGTAGTGTCAGTTACACAAATTGAAAATGTACTATGAATAGTAGAATTGTTGTTAGTAGTAGATGGTCTGGTTGCTAACCAGTGTTGATGTTGTTTTTATTACAGAAGAAATACTGGATTAAAGAATTATAGAGGGAAATTCAATGTTGTTTCAGAGGTCATTTGAAACTTTCATAAGAGTTGGCTCATCTAGAAAAGAAACATATTTCACTTCAATACCCTTTCAATAAAAGATTTATCGCCATCACAGTTGGAAGGAAGTAAACATACTCCCATTTAAGTTTAGGTCCTTTTCTTCTGTTGTGTGATTCATGCTTTCCAATCTTAGTTAGACCCTTACTATGACTTGACTGTTCTTTTTTATCTTGTGAGAAAGACTGTGACATTTAATAGGATATGTTCTTCCAATTTTGCTTTCTCCTCCAGTCCCCAAGCCATATGCTCACTGTCCCCTTTATCTTTCTGGGGAACCATCAATTGTGAACTGTCCTAGCTTTTTCTAATCCTTTAAAAGGGATCATGGGTCTCTTCTTTCCCGAAACCTTGCCCAGGGTAACTCTTCCACCTCTGAGTTAGATCCCATCCCTTTCTGCCTCCTCTGGGATCTTGCTTACAACCTCAGTCTCTTCCTATTGCACTGGCTCTTTTGCCTTTACCTTCATCCAGACTAAAATTTCCACACTCCAACAATTTGTTTTCAGCATTATTTTTATCTGAGTGGTCTCTCTTCATTGCTGTTTCTCTTATTCCTTTCACTTCCAAAACCTAGTTGCTTGGATTTTTGCACTAATCTGTTATTTTTCACTCCTCTACAATCTGACTTCTGCCCTTCACTACTTCATTGAAACAGTTCTCATCTAATAGATACATGGAATGACCTCCACGTGCCTGTGATGTTTGGTGTTATTGATTTGACCCCTTCCCCCTCCTGATGCTCTCTCCTCCCTTGGCTTCTGTGCCATAGGTCTGTCTTAGTTATCTTCATATAGTGCCCAAACCTGGTTTTTTTGGTTACTTTTCCTTCTATTCACCATGAGGCATTTGTAAATATATGAGACCTCCTGATGCTCTCTCCTCCCTTGGCTTCTGTGCCATAGGTCTGTCTTAGTTATCTTCATAAAGTGCCCAAACCTGGTTTTTTTGGTTACTTTTCCTTCTATTCACCATGAGGCATTTGTAAATATATGAGACATTTGTAAAGATTCTATCATCAAATCTCTTCTCTCATTTGACTTAAAATTAAATCCAATCTCCTTACCATGGATTCCAAAGGTCTGCATGTTCTCGTCTGGACCCACTCTCTGACCACAACTCATATTTCTCTTCTTCAGAATCAATATGTTTTAGTCACCCTGGGCTTCCCTCAGTTCCAGGCACCACACATGTTCTTTCCTCCATAAATGGAGCGCTCAGAAAATGCTGTTTCTTCCACGTGGGGTACACTGTACCTGGCTCTTCACATGCGTGGCTCATTCTGCAGGTATCAGTTTAAATGACTACCCTCCACAGAGCGAAGCTGCTCTCTTGCTCCCCAGTGAAATCAGCTGTAAAATGAGCTCATAGCCAATGTCCTTCAGAGTTCGCTTTGGATCTTTAATTTTGTGATAGATCTAAGTGACCTAAAGTGACAGAGTGGAAGGCTGCTATAATGGCCATCAAGTGAGATACTTTCTAGTGTCCCTTCATCAACTCTATGTCCCCAACAGCTAAAATATAGTTGATGCACAAAGGATGCTTGATGAATAAATTAGTTGTCACTGTGTGACGTAGGGTAAGTCACTTCTCTTTGTACTTCATCTTTGATGGTTTTGCTTAAGTTTTGCTTCTTTTATTTCTGGTGAGTAGTGACACAGAGAATCTAATCCTTTCAGTGACATAGAGAATCTAATCCTTTCGAAGGTTAAAGAGGACACATTAACTCTTTCGGACAAATGGGCATCTTTTCCTTGCATCCCTGATTTAGTGGGCTGCAGCAGTTGATGTTATAAACCTACTTCCAAGGAATAATTTTTAGGCAAGAAGGAAAATAGATAAAAAGCTTTGAACGCTTTAAAGGCACAGAGCTGTATAAATTCCAGTTATTTACTTGACACATACCATTTTAAGATTTTTGCATGACAGCCTTATAAAATAAAATAAATTTCTGACTTTCATTCTCTGAACCCAAGGATAAATGTTTCAATTTTCTATCAGTGATTTTCTTTCAGGAACATGACTGTGTAATCATTTCATTGTATTTAAAAAGAATATATGCAGCCAAAAGGAAATTTATTCTTTTTTAAAAATGTAGTTCTGTAATTCATTATGCTACAACTGCTTTGTAACCACAAACAAATTAATTCTATTTGTTAGGTACTATAATTGCAATAAATTGTAATTGAAAGAACAGTTTAAAATTCTTGTAATGTTTTCTCACATGTAAAGAACATTTGTCAGTATATTTTGGTTTCAACACATTAGCAACAATAAATCCTAATTTCTTCTTTCTCAAGAATGATTTCATTCCTTTTGTAAGGAATAGATACAGGCTCATTATTAAAAAATAGATAAGCAGTACAGAAATATTCAAAGGATAATAATAGAAAAGTTATTTAAATGTAACCATCAGAAAATACTATTGCCAATAATATACAGATGACATTCTAGTTATCTTTTTATATAAGACTTGATTCCTTAACTTAGTTTTGTGCCATGAGCATAAATTCCTATTTACCAAACTGATTGTGGTCGTGTGTGTGTGTGTGTGTGTATACATATTTATATGTGTATATGCAGTGGGTGTATACAAAATACCCACATCCACCCCCACACCCACACACATAAAACCTTTCTATCTATATACGTATGTGTGTGCATACGTATATGTACACATACATATTAATGTATGTGTATATTTATAAATATTAGAGAAATGGGCTTAATACTTGCTACTGATTTACTTATAAATCATTAAGGATGGTTTTACTAATTGACTTTTGATCTATAAAAGGGGCTATTGACTCAATATTTCTGTGGTTTTCGTCTTTATATAAACTGATTAATTTAGGTTTAGGTATGGTATCTTTATGTTGTGTTAATCTGGCTAACAGAACCTGAGAAACTATGGCTTACACAAATTAAGGAGTTACTTTTCACTCATGTGAAATGGTCCGGATATAGGCAGCCTAGGAATGTTGTCGAGGCCCTATCATTTCCCCAGAAGCCAGGCTCCTCTTAGCTTTCTCAGCCACTGTCCTTAGAGTGTGATACTTAAGTTTACAAGCTGGCCACTAGAGTTCAGCCACCAGTTTGCATTTCAAACCGTAACTAAGAAGAAGGCAAGGGGATAGATGGGACACATTCGTTGAGTTGATGCTTATTCTTTTGAGGAGCTTTCTCAAACCTCTTTATAACAATTTCTATTTCCATTACCCGGGCTTGAGATGTGTGATGAGGCCATTCCTGGATGTTAAAAAAGGTGGTTCTCTCACTGAAGAAGAGGGGGAGAAAAGATATTAAGTATCCAGCTAGTGGACTCTGATACAGATATGTCCCTAATGGGTTAGGGCAAACAAGAACCTGATTTTCTTCTTAGATGTTAATCAAATCATTCTTTTGTGGGTTCTTTTTTTGTGTGTAACATAAACATATATGTTTGTCCAGAAATTTCATGTTATGAGAAGATCCATGAAAAAGCTGATGAAGTTTAGATTTTTCTGACCTGATTTTGAGAATAAACACATGCAAGTATCTGTTTTAATGTGAAGCATTTTAAAAACCTCCCTTGAGTAGTTCTTGAGGCAAGCACTGTAGTGGAATCACACACTATCCCTTTACCTCTCTCCCTTCTTCCTGATTTTGAGAATAAACACATGCAAGTATCTGTTTTAATGTGAAGCATTTTAAAAACCTCTCTTGAGTAGTTCTTGAGGCAAGCACTGTAGTGGAATCACACACTATCCCTTTACCTCTCTCCCTTCTCTCACTCCTAAAAATATTACCCTCATCTAAGGCCGCAGAATTGTGCTCACTACAATCAATGCTTAAATATGGAAGGAGCACAACTCTGCTATTGTCATAATATTGCATCTTTTCCACATTTTGTGGTGTAACTATTTCTGGCAGAAATTGGGATTCAGTGTCAGCACTTTTCCTATAACTTAGTGGTGATCAGTATTCTTGCTTTGTAGGCTGGGAAGAAAGTGCTGCTTTGTCCATATTTGTTCTGACAATTTGATATATTTAGGTTTATCTCATGAATATCATTTGGTGATATTTTTGGCATTTAGTAAAAATAGATGTTTTTCAGCTGTACGGAGCTATAGTTTATAATAAAATTTATACTGCAGTGTTCAAGGCAGAAATTATGATGAAGCTGACTGTTCTTGCATGTAAGCCTATCTCACCATTTTTACACTTCTCATTCAACGTAGAGGGAAGTTATATCCACCATTTGGGATTATCTCACCTGGCTATTCATAGCTCCAGAAGTGTTTTATTATTAGCATGATCAGAAAACACTTATTAAGCATCTTTTTTATGGTACTTTATGTGAGTGAATCAGACTAATAGGGACTCTAACCTTTAGAAGCTCATGAATATTGGCAGAGAAACCAAGGTGATTTGAAGCAATTCAAAATCTTCTCCAAGCACACCCAACATTTAACTAAGGTTTGACTTTGATGTTGTGGGTGATCCGACTCAGCGAGAGTAGAAACTCTGTAATGATAATTTGAATCCCAACTCACAAGCTCAACTTGTGTTTTATTAGTATTCAAAATATATGGTCAATAAATACGTTATTTAATATTTATTTGATGCTTTATTTTGCAGAAGGCCATGTACATCACTGTGTGACACTTCCAAGACATGAAAGGGTAGTGTGATTACTGACTCAAGGACCAACTCTATCTCCTTC
The DNA here is from genome assembly GCF_000696425.1 of Galeopterus variegatus. Classification (NCBI taxonomy): domain Eukaryota; kingdom Metazoa; phylum Chordata; class Mammalia; order Dermoptera; family Cynocephalidae; genus Galeopterus; species Galeopterus variegatus. The sequence goes on along the minus strand of NW_007729292.1, from coordinate 173,997 downwards.
AGCAATCCTAATGTCCTTTCTCAAGCACCAACTTAAAAGAAGGAAGAGATTCATTCAAGATTTGGGGGAAAGTAAAAACCTATAGGCCTAGTTCTAGAGTTAATATAATGAGCACAAGTCTAAATAATATGATCTGTGTGGGTTGAGGGAAGGCAAAAAGGGCTGCTTGACGGAAAATGTGTTCTCCACCTATCTGCTAAAGTTTCTGAAATTCTCACAATTGACAAGAGTATTTACAAGACTTCTTTTAGCTTGTACTTAAGTTTGGTGTAGGCCTTGAAATTTAGAACAAACCTGCTGTTTGGCTTTAGCTTCATGCTCAGATTTTAGAACATTGATTTGCTGAATAGCGACTCTGTGTCATTGCTGGCAACTCTGAATGTGTGTGGAATCATGTGGATTACCAGCATATCTGATCAGTGTCACAGTAAACAAAACAAAGTGTGCCATTTGTATTGATTTTGAAAATCTAAACATTCATTTTTTTATTATTTAAATAAAATTTAGGCCTGGTAAAATATGCATGAAATTTACTATCTTAACTCTTTTTAAGTGTATGTTTCAGTAGTGTTAAATACATTCACATCGTTGTGTAGCCAATCTCCAAAACTCTTTTCATCTTACAAAACTTAAGCTTTATATACATTAAGCAACTGCTACCCATTTCATGCCCCTTTCAGCCCCTGACAGACACCATTCTGCTTTCTGTCTCTGTGAAGTTGACCACTCTGTTTAGTCAAATGGAATCATACAGTATTTTTGTGCATAGCTTATTTCTGTTAGCATAATGTCCTTGAGTTTCATCCATGCTGTAACATGTATCTGAATTTCCTTCCTTTTTTAGTCTGAATACTATTTCCTTTTGTTTATATACCAGATTTTGTGCATTCATCTGTGGATGGACACTAGGTTGTTTCCAGGTGTTTGGCTATGGTGAATATGGCTGCTGTAAATATTGGTGTGGAAATATCTGTTGGAGATCCTTTTTCCAATTTATTTGGGGTACATACCCAGAAGTAGAATTTCTAAATCATACGGTAGTTCGGATTTTCAATTTTCTGAGGAACCACCATACTGTTTTCCATAGCCGATGCACCATTTTACATTCCCACCAACGGTGTACAAGGGACCCAATTTCTCCACATCCTCCACAAGTCAACCCTTCTTTTCTTTTCTTTTTTTGTTAATAGTAACTATCCTCGTAGGTGTGAGATGGTATCACATTGTGGTTTTGATTTGCATTGACCTAATGATTAGCGACATTGAGCATCTTTTCATGTGCTGGTTGGTAATCTGTATATTTTCTTTGGAGAAATGTCTATTGAAGTCATTTGCCCACTGTTTAATCAGTTTTCTTTTTTTGAGTTGTAGGAGTTCTTTTATATTCTGAATATTAACCCCTTATGAGATATGAACATATTTCTCTCATTTCTTGAGTTGCCTTTTCATTTTGTTGATAATGTTTTTTGAATGACAATTTTTTACTTTGATATACTCCAACGTATCTATCTTTCTCCTGTTACATGTGCTTTTACTGCCATATACATGAAATCATTGTTAAACCTAACATCATAAAGCTTCTCTCATTTTCCTGTAAGAGTTTTCTAGCTTTAGCTTTTACAGTTAGTTCTTTGATCCATTTTTAGTAAACTTTTGTATATGATGTAAGGTAAGGATCCAAATTTATTATTTTGCTTGTAGTTATAGAGATACAGTTTTTCCCAACACCATTTGTTGGAAAGACTGTCCTTTCCCACTAGTCTTGGCACCATTGTCAAAAATCATTTTAGCATATGTGAATGTTTCTTTCTAGGCTTCCTATTTTATTCTCTTTGTCTGTTTGTCTGTTTTTATGCCAGTACCACACCATTTTTATCACTGTAGCTTCATAATAAGCTTTGAAATTAGGAAGTATGAGACCTTCAACTTGGTTCTTTTTCAAAATTGTTTCGGCTATTCAGGATCCCGTGAAATTCTCTATGAATTTTAGGCTGAATTTTTCTATTTTTGAAAAAAAAAATGGCATTGGATTTTGATAGTGGTTACATTAAATCTATAGACCACTTTGGATAGTACTAACATCTTAACAATATTAAGTCTTCCAATCCATGAACATGAGGGTGTCTTTTCATTTATATCTTCTTTTTCTTTTTTTTTTTTTTACTGGTAAGGGGATTGCAACCCTCGGCATGGTGTTTTCTGCACCACGCTCAACCAGTGAGTGCACCAGCCG